>NC_030813.1:8787878-9090909 GCF_001704415.2 Capra hircus
AGCAGAGTTCCATGTGCTATACAATAGGTTTTTGTTGGTTATCCATTTTAAACATAGCAGTGTGGACATGATCTTCCCAAAGCCCTTAACTACACCTTCCCCTCTGGCAACCATGAGTTCGTTTTCTAAGTCTGCGAGTCTCTTTCTGTTTTGTAAGTTCATTTGTATCATTTCTTTTAGATTCCATAGACAAGGGATGTCATATAATGTTTCTCATTTTCTGACTTGCTTTGCTCAGTATGACACTTTCTAGATTCAACCATGTTGCTGCAAATGGCCTTATTTCATTCTTTTTAATGGCTGAGTGATATTCCACTATATATGTATATACCATACCTTCTTTATCCATTCCTCTGTCGATGGACATTTAGGTTGTTTCCATATCTTGGCCATTGTAAACAGTGTTGCAATGAACATTGGGGTGCATGTATCTTTTCAGTACAAGTTGTTTTCTGGGTATATGCACAGGAGTGGGATTAGAGGGTCATATGATAGCTCTAGTTTTAGTTTTGTAAGCAGTCTCCACACTATTCTCCTTGTGTGTACTATCTGCAACCCTATGGACCATAGCCTGCCAGGCTCCTCTGTCCATGGGATTCTCCAGGCAAGACTACTGAGGTGGGTTGCCATTTCCTTCTCCAAATCTGATAGTGCTGTACTAATTTACATTTCCACCAACAGCGGGGGAGGGTTCTCTTCTCTCCACACCATCTTCAGCATTTATGTTTTGTGGATTTTTTGATGATAGCCATTCTGACCAGTATGAGGTGATATCTGATTGCAGTTTTAATTTGCATTTATCTAATAACTAGCGATTTTGAACATCTTTTCATGTGTCTATCGGCCATCTGTATGTCCTTTTTAGAGAGATATCCATTCAGGTCCTCTGCTCAGTACAATTCTATAAACAGATTGTAGCCTTACAAACTCATTTATTTATTTCAGTTGAACAATTAAATTCAGTCTTAGATGGTAAATAGAACATGGACAATATGATATAATATTTTCAGAAATTGCTTTTACCCCATTTGCCAAACAGATGTCATAGAGACTAGAGAACAAGATGGCCCTATGACAACACTCTACTGTTTCATACCTTTAGTCTCTAAAGCTAAGACAAATTTACTCTGACTTTGTGAAACAGCTACAGAAAACACTTCTCAAGAAGCCTTTACATTTTAGCTAAATTCATAAATTTTTCATTTATGAAAGTTGCATGCACGTATATGCAAATAATATCTTCTTCTGATGTCTTACTTTCTCAAAGCAAAAGGGACATGTTTTGCCATAGGCATATCATTTCCATGAAAAGCCACATGGGGAACCAGACAATAATATATTGCTCTTAAAAAACCCTTCTAGTTTTAACAAGATTAAAGTTAAGCACCCTCTAAGCTTGCCCCCATTTATGCTGTGATGTATAGTAACTTCTTACTAATGAAGTTAATTTGAAATGTATATAGGTCTGTTTATTTTTAGAAGCAAATAAAGTGAAAATTTTGAAATACATCTATTAACAAACCTTTTAATGTAGAATATTTTTACTTTTAGAAGTTTACTCTGTAGTAAAGTTTATTTCACATATTAATGCAGGTTACATATTTGAAACAGATCACATGATACATTTATACAACAATGCATGAATATGTATTCATTACAGTTTATTGTATACGTATTAAAATAAATTGCTTTTTAAGTATAATTGATCTTTCTCATATGAATTGTTTTTCATTGCACTGAACTCCATATCTATTTAGTTGCACATATATTTATATGTATATCAACATATTCATGTTTATGAATATATATGTATATTTCTATTTATATATCTATGCAGATATTTGTGTTCACATGTACACACATATACATGAAGAGAAATTGAAATAGAGAGGAAGTTAATGAAATTAACATAAGAATTTAGTTCTGGAGGCAGTGAAGATACTGTAGTACTTTAATCCAAAGTCAGCATAATAATTATCAACATGTCAAAAAAGAAAATATATTCAAGAAAAACAAGCAGAAAAAGACAATAAGGATAAGCTACTTTAAAAACAATAAATTTCAATAGATAACATTTAATGTTTACAATGATATGGAGAAAAAAATCAAGAGACAAAATTGTGAAAGGTGTGATTGTGTGTTTCCACTCTCTATCTCAGGCTTCCCTGGTGGCTCAGTGGTAAAGAATTCACCTGCCAATGCAGGAGACTTGGATTTGATCCCTGGGCCAGAAGATCCCCTGGAGAAGGAAATGGCAATCCACTCCAGTATTCTTGCCTGGAAAGTCCCATGGACAGAGGATCCTGACAGGTTACAGTCCATAGGGACACAAAAGAATCGGACACACAACTTAAAGACTAAACAATAATGACAACATATGACGACTACTAGAATTATAGAGCATGTACTTTTCTCTTATGATCTACCTTTCTAATGTAAGTTTCTCCTTAAAAACCTTTGAACTACTTGGCTTCATCTATCTAATAATGACACAGGACCATTTCCACAATAGGATGCTGGCGATACAAACTTGCACCTCAGAACAACTGAAAACCATAAACCATTGAGTAGTGGGGAAATCAGCAGATGTCAGAAATTACTGATAATATATTTGGAGAAGTAAATATCTTCTGAAGTCAGAATCTTATAGTTACCAGTATATATTGGACAATGCCTGTGCTTGTTCATGTTGGTGATAGGAGACAAAAACACATGTGGTGGATGCAGAGTCTGTTTCTATGTAAGTGGAAAGCGAAATTACAGACACCAGAATAAAGTTAGGTCCAAAGAAGTTATACAATTTCAGTGCATAAGCAATAAATGAAAATATAGTGGCCTGATTTATTGCCTTAACTAAAGTTAGATTGAGCAGGAATAAACAAATATATCCCTTGAGACTCCTCCCACAACTCTGCCCTTCTGTGCATTTGGAACTGATTCACAGTATCTCGGCCCATACTAAGCATGAATTTGTTTCCTCAGACATCTGGAAAAAAATAAACTCAAAACTAGTTCCTGGATGAATGTGCTGTAAACCTAGGCCTCAGGGAATTTCCAGAGATATATTTCCAAGATCATTTTCCCATAATAAAAAATACAAGAGAACACAATCTACCATTAGTAAACAAAAGCAATTAAAGAAGTACTTAATGTTGTAATGACAGTGTAAAATACATGTAATATTAATATTTTATATGTTAAAAATTGTAATGTATGGCTAAAGATCAGGAAACTGTCAAAATTGGCCAGGCAGTTTCATGAAATACTAAATAGAGCTTTAAATTTAAATATATAAACATTTATATTAAAAATAGATTATATTTAAAGCAAGTTATATACAGCTAAAGGAGCCAATTGGACTGTGCAGAAGCACGGCTGAGAGGAGCTACCCCACATTCGAGGTCAGGGGCAGTGGCTGAGAGGAACAACCCCACATCCAAGGAGTGGCGGCTGCACGGGTGAGGAGGGCCGAGAGTAGCTACTCCCATTCAAGGTCAGGAGGGGCGTCCATGAGGAGATACCCCTCGTCCAACTAAAAGAGCAGTGGCTGCACTTTGCTGGAGCAGCTGTGAAGAGATACCCTACGTCCAAGTTAAGAGAAACCCAAGTAAGATGGTAAGTGTTGTGAGAGGGCATCAGAGGGCAGACACACTGAAACCATAATCACAGAAAACTAGTCAATCTGATCACATGGACCACTGTCTTGTCTAACTCAATGAAACTAAGCCATGCCATGTGGGGCCACCAAAGATGGACGAGTCATGGTGGAAAGGTCTGACAGAATGCTGTCTACTGGAGAATGGAATGGCAAACCACTTCAATATTCTTGCCTTGAGAACGCCATGAATAGTATGAAAAGGCAAAATGATAGGATACCAAAAAGGGAACTCCCCAGATTGGTAGGTGCCCAATATGCTACTGGAGATCAGTGGAGAAATAACTCCAGAAAGAATGGAGGGATGGAGTCAAACAAAAACAATACCTAGTTGTTGAAGAACTGGTAATAGAAGCAAGGTCCGATGCTATAAAGAGCAATATTGCATAGGAACCTGGAATGTCAGGTCCATGAATCAAGGCAAATTGGAAGTGGTCAAACAGGAGATGGCAAGGGTGAACATTGACATTCTAGGAATCAGCGAACTAAAATGGACTGGAATGGGTAAACTAAACTCAGATGACCATTATATGTGCTACTGTGGGCAGGAATCCCTTAGAAGAAATGGAGTAGCCATCATGGTCAACAAAAGGGTCTGAAATGCAGTATTTGGATGCAATTTCAAAAACGACAGAATGATCTCTGTTCATTTCCAAGGAAAACCATTCAATATCACAGTTATCCAAGTCTATTCCCCTACAGTAACGCTAAAGAAACTGAAATTGAATGGTCCTATGAAGACTTACAAGACCTTTTAGAATAAACACCCAAAAAAGATGTCTTTTTCATTATAGGGGACTGGAATGCAAAAGTAGGAAGTGAAGAAACACCTGGAGTAACAGGCAAATTTGGCCTTGGAATACGGAATGAAGCAGGGCAAAGGTTAATAGAATTTTGCCCAGAGAACACACTGGTCATAGCAAACACCCTCATCCAACAACACAAGAGAAGACGCTATACATGGACATCACCAGATGGTCAACACCGAAATAAGATTGATTATGTACTTTGCAGCCAAAGATGGAGAAGCTTGATACACTCAGCAAAAACAAGACCGGGAGCTGACTGTGGCTTGGATCATGAACTCCTTATTGCCAAATTCAGGCTTAAATTGAAGAAAGTGGGGAAAACCACTAGACCATTCAGGTATGACCTAAATCAAATCCCTTATGACTATATATTGGAAGTGAGAAATAGATTTAAGGGACTAGATGTGATAGAGTGCCTGATGAACTATGGATGGAGGTTCGTGACATTGTACAGGAAACAGGGATCAAGACCATCCCCATGGAAAAGATATGCAAGAAAGCAAAATGGCTGTCTGGGGAGGCCTTACAAATAGCTGTGAAAAGAAGAGAAGTGAAAAGCAAAGGAGAAAAGGAAAGATATACCAATTTGAATGCAGACTTCCAAAGAACAGCAAGGAGAGAGAAGAAAGCCTTCCTCAGCAATCAATGGAAAGAAATAGAGGAAAACAACAGAATGGGAAAGATGAGAGATCTCTTCTAGAAAATTAAAGATACCAAGGGAACATTTCTTGCAAAGATGGGCTCGACAAAAATGGTATGGACCTAACAGAAGCAGAAGATATTAAGAAGAGGTGGCAAGAATACACAGAAGAACTGTACAAAAAAGAGCTTCACAACCCAGATAATCACGATGGTGTGATTACTCACCTAGGGCCAGACATCCTGGAATGTGAAGTCAAGTTGGCCTTAGAAAGGATCACTATGAACAAAGCTAGTGGAGGTGATGGAATTCTAGCTGAGCTATTTCAAAACCTGAAAGATGATGGTGTGAAAGTGCTGCACTCAATATTCCAGCAAGTTTGGAAAACTCATCAGTGGCCACAGGACTGGAACAGGTCAGTTTTCATTCCAATCCCAAAGAAAGGCAATGCCAAAGAATGCTCAAACTACTGTACAATTGCACCCATCTCATGCGCTAGTAAAGTAATGCTCAAAATTCTCCAAGCCCAGCCTCAGCAATATGTGAACCACGAACTTCTAGATGTTTAAGCTGGTTTTAGAAAAGGCAGAGGAACTAGAGGTCAAATTGCCAACATCCACTGGATCATGGAAAAAGCAAGAGAGTTCCAGAAAAACATCCATTTCTGCTTTATTGACTATGCCAAAGCCTTTGACTGTGTGGATCACAGTAAACTGTGGAAAATTCTGAAAGAGATGGGCATACCAGACCACCTGACCTGCCTCTTGAGAAACCTATATGCAGGTCAGGAAGCAACAGTTAGAACTGGACATGGAACAATAGACTGGTTCCAAATTGGAAGAGGAGTATGTCAAGGCTGTATATTGTCACCCTGCTTATTTAACTTATATGCAGAGTACATGATGAGAAACACTGGGCTGGAAGAACCACAAGCTGGAATCAAGACTGCCTGGAGAAATATCAATAACCTCAGGTATGCAGATGACACCACCTTTATGCAAAAAGTGAAGAGGAACTGAAAATCCTCTTGATGTAAGTGAAAGAGTGAAAAAGTTGGCTTAAAACTCAACATTCAGAAAAAGCTAACATCATGGCATCTGGTCCCATCACTTCATGACAAATAGATGCAACAACAGTGGAAACAGTGTCAGACTTTATTTTTTGGGCTCCAAAATCACTGCAGATGGTGATTGCAGCCATGAAATTAAAATACGCTTATTTTTTGAAGGAAAGTTATGACCAACCTAGATAGCATATTGAAAAACAGAAATATTACTTTGCCAACAGAGGTCTGTCTAATCAAGCCTATGGTTTTTCCAGTGGTCATGTATGAATGTAAATTTGGACTATAAAGAAAGCTGAGCACTGAAGAATTTATTCTTTTGAACTGTGGTGTTGGAGAAGACTCTTGAGAGTCCCTTGGACTACAATGAGATCCAACCAGTCCATTCTACAGGAGATCAGTCCTGGGTGTTCATTGGAAGGACTGATGCTGAAGCTGAAGCTCCAATACTTTGGCCACCTCATGTGAAGAGTTGACTCATTAGAAAAGACTCTGATTCTGGGAAGGATTGGGGGCAGGAAGAGAAGGGGACGATAGAGAATGAGATGGCTGGATGGCATCACCAACTCGATGGACGTGAGTTTGAGTGAATTCCAAGTGTTAGTGATGGACAGAGAGGCCTGGCATGCTGTAATTCATGGGGTTGCAAAGAGTTGGACACGACTGAGAGACTGAACTGAACTGAACTGAACTGAACTGAAAGGATCCAATTAATATGAAACTTTATTTGTGTACATTACCTAGAATATATCTCAGAGAGTCAAAGAAATAAAAACTATGAAAGACTGAGAGGCATTAAGGATAGTAAAAAGAGTCGAACATGCTTTTCTTCTGGGTTTCTAAAAGTATAATGGAATATACAAAACCACAAAAAGATTAAAATTGTCCAGTATTTTAAAAGACATCTATTTGTAGATTTAAAGTTCTCTACAAATTTTTAGTCTGAAATGGTAGCCCCAATTAAATTTATTTCAAACATGAGTATAAATAAACATATATAAACAAACTTAAACTGATTTTATCACCAACCTTGCACAGAATAATTCCCACAGGATATAACTTGAGAAAAAGGAAAATAAATATTAGATCAGGAATTATGCTTTAAAACTGAGTTAAAATTCATGCTGAGTGAACAATTTTTACATGCAAAAAACCTAGAAGAAGTCAAAATTCCACCTATGATAGGAAAAGTAAGACTTTTAACTTTGGAGGGTGAGAAACAGAATCGACAGAGAAGTTGAAAGAGATCTTGGGGGTAATGTTCTTTCTCTTCCTAGTTGTTTGAGTTACAAAAGTGTAACCAACCAAGTTTATGTACTTGTGAAAATATTGTTTGCTCATTTTATTATTTATAAATTTAACTTCAACTAGAGTATAAACACAGCTTCCCTGGTGGCTCAGTGGTAAAGAAACTGCCTGCAAGGCAACAGATGCAGAAACATGGGTTAGATCTCTGTATCGGGAAGATCCCCTGGAGGAGGAAATGGAAACACACTCTAGTATTCTTCCCTGGGAAATCTCATGGACAGAGGAGACTGGCAGGCTACAGTCCATGGGGTCACAAAGAGTCAGACACTACTGAGCATGCACACACACAGAGTATAAACATATGGTGAAATCTCATTAATGATATGTCTTTGACAGTGTTTAGTGTTGAAATGTACTGATACCTGTAATTTGCTTTGTGCTGTGCTGTGCTTAGTCACTCAATTGTGCCTGACTCTTTGCCACCCCATGGACAGTACCCAGCCAGGCTCTTCTGTCCATAGGGATTCTCCAGCCAGGAATACTAGAGGGGATTGCCATGCTCTCCTCCAGGGGACCTTGTCAACCTAGGGATGGAACCCAGGTTTCCCACATTGAAGATGGATCTTTACCATCTGAGCCACGAAGGAAGCCCTCAACTTGCTTTAGGGAGGTATTAAGATGCGATGATGGGTGGATAAAGTAATGAATATATGACTATTTACATGTTAAATAAAATTAATAATAGTTATATAGCTGTTCACTGTGTATCTTTTGACTTTTTTCAATATATATTGGATGGGTTGATATAATATTGTACATAAGAATCAAGTTTGTTGGTGGACATGAAGTACATCTCTCTCCACAGATGCATCAGGAATATACCTTCAGACACAGAAGTGCATGCAGAACACCAGCTGAGAGTGAACAGGAGGACCTAAACAGTGGAAAGGAATACATTAGTTCAGTTCAGTTCAGTCACTCAGTCGTGTCTGACTCTTTGTGACCCCATGAATTGCAGCACGCCAGGCCTCCCTGTCCATCACCAAATCCCGGAGTTCACTCAAACTCACATCCATCGAGTCGGTGATTCCATCCAGACAATTCATCCTCTGTTGCCCCTTTTTCCTCCTGCCCCCAATCCCTCCCAGCATCAGAGTCTTTTCCAATAAGTCAACTCTTCGCATCAGGTGGCTAAAGTACTGGAGTTTCAACTTTAGTATCATTCCTTCCAAAGAAATCCCAGGGCTGATCTCCTTCAGAATGGACTGGTTGGATCTCCTTGCAGTCCAAGGGACTCTCAAGAGTCTTCTCCAACACCACAGTTCAAAAGCATCAATTCTTTGGCACTCAGCCTTCTTCATAGTCCAACTCTCACATCCATACACGACCACTGGAAAAACCATAGCCTGACTACATGGACTTTTGTTGGCAAAGGAATGTCCCTGCTTTTTAATATGCTGTCTAGGTTGGTCATAACTTTTCTTCCAAGGAGTAAGCATCTTTTAATTTCATGGCTGCAATCACCATCTGCAGTGATTTTGGAGCCCAGAAAAATAAAGTCTGACACTGTTTCCACTGTTGCCCCATCTATTTCTCATGAAGCGATGGGACTAGATGCCATGATGTTAGTTTTCTGAATGTTGAGTTTTAAGCCAACTTTTTCACTCTCCTCTTTCACTTTCATCAAAAGGCTTTTTAGTTCCTCTTCACTTTCTGCCATAAGGGTGGTGTCATCTGCATATCTGAGGTTATTGATATTTCTCCAGGCAACCTTGACTCCAGCTTGTATAAAGAATATATAGAACCATGCAAAATTCAGTAGGATGAAGAAACTAGGGGAAAAAAACAGGAGTATTAACAGACTGGACCTACTATTGGCAGGTGGGGGAACTGAGGCAGGGGTCCATTCCCCACAGAGGGGGAATTGTCTCAGTCAGAGGAAAAACGTTTAATGCTGAGAGTGAAACAGCTCATCTGTGGCAGCCTAAATGGAATGAGAATCAGACAGTGCTTGCAGCAGCCATACATATGCTGGGCAGGAACGCAGGTCTCCTGGCAGCGGCTGGGAGGTGAAGTTTAGAAATTGTGGAGCAATCCCAGTGCGAGGGCCGCTGTTGACCTGTTGACTGTGGAGAGACAGATTGAGGGGATATGAGGATGTGATAGGGCCATAACTCCTGCCAAAGAGGCAGTTTGTGTCCCTAAACAGTTGGCACTGCCAGAGTCCCTGCAAGCCAAGCAGGTGTACTACCTTCATGCTCAACTCTCACTGGGGCAGAGCTGCCACAGGCAAAAAAAAATAAAAAAGTGTTTATGCACGCAGAGTCGCTTCCATCTTGTCCAAGTCTTTGCAACCCTAAAATGTGGCCTGCCAATCTTCTCTGTCAGAGAGAGGGTTCTCCAGGCAAGAATACTGGACCATATTGGCCAACACTGGTTGCCGTACCCTTCTAGAGCATTATATTTCCTGCTGCCTTAGCCACTAATCCCCTTGAGAACATGGTGCTGCCAGAACCCCTGTGACCCAAGTAGCTGCACCACCTCCACACCTGGCCCTCACAGGGGCAAACCCAAGCCCTCCAGGGCAGCCTCATGTAGACCCAAATGTAGACGTGGAAATAAAACTACAAATGAAGCCCAGGGGCAGTGGGGCTAAGGAAGAAGACCCAAAACCTTCCCACCAGCTGTACTAGCTACAGATTAAATGCACACGATCAACTAAGCTGACTCTGTGTCTATGGAATTTATAAAAGGATACTGAGAGCTCCTGCAAAAGAAAACACACTAGCTCTGATAGCTGTGGACATTGGAGGCAAGAACACACAGGAGCAGGACCAGATTAGAATCTGAGCTGCCCCCACAGCAGGTCCAGAGATCAGTACAGTGTTGGAGGGCATCATAGGAATGTAAGGTAGACTGTGACTCCCAGTGTGGGAAGGATGCTGAGACTCTAGAAAAACATTTGTTCGTCTTATTTTTTGGCTTATTCTATAGATTCTTTTAGATATTTTATCTTTTTTTCCCTCTGTCCCCTGTTGTAGTTGTCGATTTTATTGGCAGAAAGAAATCCAATTAAGCTTTTGAGCTTTTTTTTTTTTTCCTTTTTCTCTTTCCTTAGTCACATTTTTGTCACAAACCTCTGCCTCTACATTGGGCTTTTGCACTTCTGAGGAATTTGCCTCTTTTTATTGTTTGCCTCTTTTTATTGTTTACCTCTTTTTATTGTTTAAAAAATTTTAATTTTTTAAACCTATTATTACTTTTTCTACATTCATTACTTTGTTTTCTTTTCCTACAGTTCTTTACACCTTGCAGTTAATCTTTAATGTATGTAAATCTTCTTTATCTACCTCTATTTAACTTTGCATATCTATTCTTTCTTTCTTTACTTTCTCTCCTTTTCTCTCAACATATTTGTTAGTTTTATTTTCATTGCTTTATTCCTCAATTGGCACCTAGCTTTAGTTTGGTTTTCCAGTCTGTTCTTTAATTAGTATTTTTCTGGTATATATAATTTTTGGTTTCCTTTGTTCACCAGGTCAATCTATTCTACTTAATTTTTGTTGGACTGTTTTGATTTTGTTTATGGTGTATATGTGTATATTCAGTCACACTTTCTATTGTTATAAACCTCTGGCTCTACCCTGGGCTTTTGCAGTTCTGTAGAGTTTTCCTCCCTCCACCCCTTTTTTTCTTTGTTCTATTTTTTTTCTCTTTTCTCTTTTTTATAATTTTAATTTTTAATTTTTTAAACCAATAATATTTTTTAACATTTATTCCTTCATTCGCCTTTCATACTGTTCTTTTACCCTTGCAGTTAATCTGTAATGTATATAAATCTTCTCCATCTACCTCTATTTAACTTTGCATATCTATTCTTTCTTTCTTTCCTTTCCTTTCCTCTCAACATATTTGTTATTTTTGTTTTCATTGCTTTATTCCCCACTTAGCTTTAGTTTTGTTTTCCAGTTTGTACTTGTTAGTTTTGTTCTTAACTGGTAAATATAATTTTTTATTTCCTTTGCTTGCTGGATCAGGTTACTGTACTTTATTTTTGTTGGAATGTTTTTACATTGCTCATGGGTATATATGTATATGTGTATATTCCATTGTTTTAATTATTATTTGCCAGATTTTGCAATTGCCATTTGTCTGGGGTTCATCTTTAGTTTCTGTTTTTGGATATTTGTTACTCTTCCTTAATGCCATAACAAACCAGTTGAGGAATATTCGATCCTGATCATAGATCAAACCCTAAGCCTTTAGAGTGGGAACACTGACTCCAAGACTCTAGACTACCAGAGAACTAAACCTAGGTAGTATCAAATAGTGAGAACTTACACAAAGGAAACCACTTGAATACAAGACCTGGCATCACCCAACCACCAGTAGCACCCTGTGCAGGACATGTCATCTAAACAACAAACAAAACAAAAACACAAATCCAATCATCAAAAGACAGAATTACCACCTCACACCCAACCTTGCTTACCAGAGGAAAAACAAATAAATAAATACTCAGTACAAATCTCAACCTATATGAAGCTCACACAAATCACTGGACCAACCTTACAGGGTAGAAACCGAAAGGAAGAAAGAATTCAACCTTCTTCAAGGAAAGAATTCAACTTTTCTTGAAGCCTGGGAAATGGAGACCTCAAACACAATAACTTAAAAAGTGAAAAAAAAAAAAAAAGAAAAGAAAAGAAAAGGCAGAGAAATATGCACAAATGAAAGAAAAAAACTAGAAACACAGAAGTCCAAATAGGAAATAGGAAAATTACCTGAAATAGAATTCAGAATAATGGTAGTAAAGATGATCAAAACCTTAAAAACAAAATGGGGAAAATGCAAGAATCAATTAACAAAGACCTAGATGAATTAAAGAAGAAACATACAGACACAAACAATACAATTACTGTAATTAAAAATATTCGAGAAAGAATCAATAGCAAAATATCTGAAGCAGAAAAATGAATCAGTGAGCTGGAAGACAAAATGGTGGAAATAAGTTCTGAGGAGCAGAATCAAGTGAAAAGAATGAAAAGAACTGAGGATAGTCTCAGAGATCTCTGGGACAATATCAAACACACCAACATTCAAATTATAGGGGTCTCAGAAGAAGAGAAAAAGAAAGGGTACGAGAAAATTTCTGAAGAGATTATAGTTGAAGATTTCCCTACCATGTAAAAGGAAATAGTCAATCAAGTCCAAGAGGCACAAAGAGTCTCATACAGGATAAACCCAAAGAAAAACATGCCAAGACACATAATAATCAACTAACAAAGACTAAACACAAATAAAGAATATAAAATACAACAAGGGAGAAGCAACAAGTAACATACAAGGAATACCCCATATGCCTAACAGCTTATCTTTTGGCAGAAACTGCAGGTCAGAAGGGAATGGCAGGATATATTTAAAGTACTGAAAGGGAAAAATCTACAACCAAGATTACTGTGTAACCAGCAAGGATCTCATTCAAAATTGATGGAGAAATCAAAAGTTTTTCAGAGAAGCGAAAGTCAAGAGAATTTAGTATCACCAAACCAGCTTTACAACAAATGTTGAATGGCTTATGTATTCAAGAAATACAAGAGAAGAAAAAGATCTCCAAAACCAAGTAATTAGAAAATGGCAATAGGAACATATATATCAATAATTACTATAAATGTAAATGGATTGAATTCACCAACTGAAAGACACATACTGGCTGAATGAATACAAAAACAAGACCCCTTATATGCTGTCTACAAGAAACTCACTTCAGACCTCAAGATACATATATACTGAGAGGATGGAAAAATATATTCCATGCAAATGGGAAGCAAAAGAAAGCTGAAGTAGCAATCCTCATATCAGACAAAATAGACCTTAAAAGAAAGAAGATTACAAGAGATAAGGAAGGGCACTACATAGTGATCAAAGGATCAATCCAAGAGGAAGATATAACAATTGTAAACATATATGCATCCAACATAGGAATGCCTCAATACATAAGAAAATCACTAACAGACATAAAAGGAGAAACTGACAGTAACACAATAATAGTAGGAGAATTTAACACCCCACTCACACCAATGGACAGATCATCTAAGCAGAAAATTAATACGGAAACACAAGTCTTAAATGATACATTAGATGAGATGGACCTCATCAATATCCTTGGGACATTCCATTGAAATACAGAAGAATACACCTTTTTCTCAAGTGCACATGGAACATTCTCCAGGATAGACCACATCTTTGGTCACAAATCAAACCTCAGTGAATTAAAGAAAAATGAAATTGTATCAAGCATCTTCTCTGACCACAATTTTATGAGACTATATATCAATTACAAGAAAAAAAAACTATAAGAAAAACAGAAACATGGAGATTAAACAACACATTTGTAAATAACCAGCAGATTACTGAAGAAATCAAAAGGGAATTCAAAAACATTCTAGAAACAGATGACAATGAAAACATGAGAACTCAAAACCCATGTGATTCAGCAAATGCATTTCTAAGAGGGAAGTTTATAGCAATACAATCCTACCTCAAAAAACAAGAAAAATATCAAATAGACAACCTAACTTTACACCTAAAGCAATGGAAAAAAGAAGAAAAAAAATTAGCAGAAGGAAAGAAATCATAAAGATCTGAGCAGAAATAAATGAAAAAGAAATGAAAGAAACAATAGTAACGATAACCCTATATGCAAGACAGCAAAAGAGACACAGATGTATAGAACAGTCTTTTGGACTCTGTGGGAGAAGGTAAGGGTGGAAAGATCTGAGAGAATAGCATTGAAACATGTATATTGTCATATATAAAACAGATCACCAGTCCAGGTTCGATGCATGAGACAGGGTGCTCAGGGCTGGTGCACTGGGATGACCCAGAGAGATGGGATGGGGAGGGGGTGGGAGAGGGGTTCAACATGGGGAACACATGTAAACCCATGGCTGATTCATATCAATGTACTGCAAAAACCACTACAATATTGTAAACTAATTAGCCTCCAAATAAAATAAATAATTTTTTAAAAAAGATTAATAAAACTAAAAGCTGGTTCTTTGAGAAGATAAACAAAATTGACAAACTCTTAGCCAGACTCATCAAGAACAAAAGAAGAATCAAATCAACACAATTAGAAATGAAAAAAGAGAGGTTGCAACAGACAATGCAGAAATACAAAGGATTATGAGACTAGTATAAACAACTATATGGCAATAAACTAGATAACCTGGAAGAAATGGACAGATTCTCAGAAAAGTTTAATCTTCCAAGACTAACCAGGAAGAAATAGAAATTACGAACTACCCAATTACAAACACTGAAATTGAAGCTCTCATCTAAAATCCCCCCAAAAACAAAAGCCCTGGACCAGATGGCTTCACAGGAGAATTCTATCAAACATTTAGAGAGGAGCTAATGCCTATTCTCCTAAAACTCTTTCAAAAAATTGCAGAGGAAGGAACACTTCTAAACTCATTCTACAAGGCCACTATCACCGTGATACCAAAACCAGACAAAGATAGCACAATAAAGGAACATTACAGGCCAATATCACTGGTGAACATAGATGCAAAAATATCTCGTCAAAATTTTAGAAAACAGAATTCAGCAACACATCAAAAAGCTCATACACCATGATCAAGTTGGGTTTATTTCAGGGATGCAAGGATTCTTCAATATTCAAAAATCAATCAATGTAATACATCATATTAAAAAATTGAAAGATAAAAAGCATATGAGCCTCTCAATAGATGCAGAAAAAGTGTTTGACAAAATTCAGCACCCATTTATGATTAAAACCCTTTAAAAAATGGGCATAGAAGGAACCTACCTCAACATAGTAAAGGCCATATATGATAAGCCTACAGCAAACATTCTTCTCAATGGTGAAAATCTGAAAGCATTCCCCCTAAGATCAGGAGCAAGACAAGGGTGTCCACTTTCACCGCTATTATTCAACATAGCTTTGGATGTTCTAGTTACAGCAATCAGAGAAGAAAATGAAATAAAATTAATCCAGATTGGAAAAGAAGTAAAGCTGTCACTGTTTGCAGATTACATGATACTGTACATAGAAAATCTTAAAGATAGTATCAGAAAATTACTAGAGCTAATCAGGAAATTTAGTAAAGTTGAAGTATACAAAATCAATACACGGAAATCACTTGCATTTCAACATATGAACAATGAAAAATCAGAAACAGCAATTAAGGAGTCAATCCCATTCACCATCGCATAAAAAAATAATTAAATATCTAGGAATAAACTAACCTAAGGAGACAAAATAACTATACACAGAAAATTATAAGACACAAATGAAAGAAATCAAAGATGACATAAACAGATGGAGGGATATTCCATATTCCTAGGTAGGAAGAATCAATATTGTGAAAATGACTATACTACCAAATGCAATCTAAAGATTTAATATAATCCCTATCAAATTACCAGTGGTGTTTTTCACAGAACAAGAACAAAAAATTCACAATTTATGGAAATTGTGAATATTTATGGAAACACACACACACACAAAAGAATGGAGCTGAAGGAATCAACCTTCCTGACTTCAGGTTACATTACAAGGCTACAATCATCAAAACAGTATATTATTGGCACAAAACAGACATACAGACAAATGAAACAAAATAGAAAGCCCAGAAATAAATCCATGCACCTATGGGTTCCTTATTTTTTGACAAAGGAGGCAAGTATATACAATGGGGCAAAACAGCCTCTTCAATAAACGGTGCTGGGAAACCTGGACAGCTACATATAAAAGAATGAAATTAGAACACTTCCTAAAGCCACACAAAAAGATAAACTCAAAATGGATTAAAGACCTAGATTTAAGACCAGAAACTATAAAACTCTTAGAGGAAAACATGGGCAGAACACTTGATGACATAACTTAATGCAAGATCCTCTATGACCCACCTCCTAGAGTACATAAATAAAAGCAAAAGTAAACAAGTGGGACCTGATTAAACTTAAAAGCCTTTGCACAGCAAAGGAAACTATAAGCAAAGTGAAAAGACAATGCTCCAAATGGGAGAAAATAATAGCAAATGAAATGATTGATAAATAATTAATTTCCAAAATATACAAGCAGCTCATACAGCTCAATACCAGAAAAACAAGCAACCCAATCAGAAAGTGGGAAAAAGACATAAACAGACATTTCTCCAAAAAAGACATACAGATGGCTAACAAACACATGAAAAAATATTCAACATTGCTCATTATTAGAGAAATGCAAATCAAAACCACAATGAGATATCACCACACACCCATCAGAATGGCCCTCATCAAAACGTCAACTAACAATAAATACTGGAAAGGGTGTGGAGAAAAAGGAACACTCTTGCACTGTTGGTGGGAATGTAAATTGACACAGCCACTATGGAAGATGGTACAGAGAGTCCTTAAAAAATAGGAATAAAAGGAACATATGACCCAGCAATCCCACTCCTAGGCTTATACCCTGAGGAAACTAAAATTGAAAGAGATACATGTATCACATTGTTCTTTGCATCCCTATTTACAATAACTGGAACATGGAAGCAACCTAGGTGTCCATCGACAGACGAATGGATAAAGAAGTAGTGGTACATATATACTATGGAATATTACTCAGCCATAAAAAGGAATGCATTTGAGTCAGTTCTAATGAGGTGGATGAACCTAGAACCTATTGTATGGAGTAAAGTGAGTCAGAAAGAGAAAGATACCATATTCTAACACATATATATGGAATCTGGAAAAATGGTACTGAAGAATTTACTTACAGGGCAGCAGTGGAGAAACAGACATAGAGAACAGACTTATGGATATGGAGGGGAGGAGAGGGTGAGATGTATGGAAAGAGTGACATGGAAACTTACATTACCATAAATAGATGGGAGAAAATATATGTATACCAGTGGCTGATTCATGTTGAGGTTTTATAGAAAACAGCAAAATTCTGTAAAGCAATTATCCATCCATACAAAATAAATAAATTAATAAAAATATATTGGAATCATATTCTAACATGAAATGATTTCAAACAAATTTATGTAATGACCTGACCTACATTTCCAAAAATCAATCTGGATTTCAGTGGAAAATATTTTAGGATTAGATGTAGAAGCCTATTTGGAGGTTATTGTAAGAGTCTAGGTACCAGTTATGGGGGTCCAGCTAAGGTGGGAACAGTGGAAGGGAGGAGGGCATGTGTGCGGTTTGAGATCAATTGAGAGTGGGAGCTGCTGTTGAAGAATGAGGACTCCTAGATGGACGGAAGTAGGTACTGACTGAAAATGAAGACTCATTACTGCTGACTTCTAGGTTTCTGGCTTAAGAACCTATGTGGTTTCAATAATACCTTATATTCAAACACTACTTGAGGGTTGGAGAAGACTCTTGAGAATCCCTTGGACTGCAAGGAGATCCAACCAGTCCATTCTAAAGGAGATCAGTCCTGGGTGTTCACTTGAAGGACTGATGCTGAGGCTAAAACTCCAATACTTTGGCCACCTCATGCGAAGGATTGACTCATTGGAAGAGTCTGATGCTGGGAGGGATTGGGGGCAGGAGGAGAAGGGGACGACAGAGAATGAGACAGCTGGATGGCATCACCGACTCAATGGACATGAGTTTGGGTAAACTCCAGGAGTTGGTGATGGACAGGGAGGCCTGGCGTGCTGCAATTCATGGGGTTGCAAAGAGTCAGACATGACTGAGCGACAGAACTGAACTGAACTGAGAGTTAATATAATACATTATTATTTTATGTATTCAATCTGTGATCTATATGTTAACTTTGCTATGCAGAAAACCAGAGTTGTGAAAAACAGTGTTTACCAAAGTTACATTGATATTAAACAACAATTTCAAAACCTGTGTCTGAGTTTAAGCCCCTTATATCATCCATCATTGCACTACTTTTCTACCATCCCAACCATTTTTCTTCTTCAACAACAAAAATGACAATAAAATTGCTCTCAAATTGGTCATATATGGAATGTGGGTGGGGAGCAGAAAATATATGGTCTCTTAAACAGTTCAGTGAAATACAAGGGCAAGAAAACAGGAAGCAAAGTCAGTTGAGTTGTAAACTTTTTGAGTTACTTATTGATTATGGTTTCTGTAAAAGCACAGTGCCCAGGGCACAAAAGCGTCTTACAAGCTATTTCAAAAAAAGAAAAATCAAGGCTGCTAGAAGACAGTTTATTTGTTAAGATCTATTTTTGTGTTCTCCTTGACTTTTATCTTCCATAAAATTTTAGGCATTTCAGGACTCCTCGCTGGTACAATAATACAGTTAAATAATAAATCTAAACATGTGCATTGTTGGAACATCTTACCAGAAGTAGAATTCTTTAAATGCTAAAATTTATTCTATTGGCACAAAAAATGAACATCTTACTACATAAAGTAGAATTCAAAAGCATATATCCAGTGAAATAATTCCAAAGTACTAACCATGAAAATTTGGAAATAAAAGTTCTTTTGTATCTGAAATATCAGCAAAAATAAATGAGTAGAAAGAAAATCATTTCTTGAATCAGCTAGAACTGAAATTGGCTTCACATTAACAAGATCGTGGATATTAGAGAAAGCAGATATCAAGACCTTCTATTTTGATGGGCTAGATCTCCATCATTTTTTATCTTCATTCTGTATGAATAGTTTTATTGTATTAAAGCATTAATTGTGTTTGGAGGCAGCAAATTTTATATATATATGTATGATATATATATGATATATATGTATGATATATATATGATATATATATGTGTGAGCAATGATACGATTTCAGATTCATTGTTGCAAATAATATTAAAGACTATGGATGAAAATATTCAGATTTAAATAAAATTATTAGACATTTTGAATATTAAGATGGATGAAAGCTATGACAAACCTAGACAGCATATTAAGAAGCAGAGACATTACTTTGCCAACAAAGGTCCATATAGTCAAAGTTATGGTTTTTCTAGTAGTCATATATGGATGTGAGAGTTGGACCATAAAGAAGGCTGAGCTCCAAAGAATTGATGTTTTTGAACTGTGGCATTGGAGAAGATTATTGAGAGTCCCTTGGACTGCAAAAAGATCAAACCAGTCAATCCTAAAGGAAATCAATCCTGAATATTCATTGAAAAGACTGATGCTGAAGCTGATGCTCCAGTATTTTGGCCACCTGATGGGAAAAGCCAATTCATTAAAAAAGACCCTGATGCTGGGAAAGTTTGAAGGCAGGAGGAGAAGGGGACAGCAGAGGATGAGATGGTTGGATGGCATCACCAACTCAATGGACACGGATTTGAGTAAGATCCAGGAGACGGTGAAGGACAGGGAAGCCTGGTGTGCTGCAGTCCATGGGGGTCACAAAAAGTCGGACACACCTGAGGTACTGAGCAAGAACAACGATGGATGAAAATATTTTGAAGATGTATATGATTAAAGATAAATGCCATACTAACTAGAAAGTAGATTCACATAACTCAGAATTACAAAATAGGAGAATAGTGACTGAGAAGAGTATTAAAGAATTGAGCATTATTAGGCATTATTATTATTATTTTCTATTTTAAATATTTCAGTTTCTACTTTTTTAAAATTATGCACAATACGCATTTCATTTTCCTTTCCTTGTTTCATTGTTACTGGTTTCTATGTTACATGTTTATATATTGGTTAATGTATATTTATATACATTTATGGGGATATGTTTACCTGTGGTTAAAGAGAATGATTTTCAGCCCTCCATGGATGTATAAGTTATTTGTAGTCACTTACAATTTGAGATTCCTGAATTCTGTGAGTATTAAGAAAATATAGATAGTTACCAAATTAGATGTTACCAAATATAGAAGTTACCAAATTTTAGAATTCCCCTGGTGATGTTGACCCAAACCTCACTCTTGGAAATCCCTTGTTATAAAGACAATATATAAGTATTTTTATTTCCCCAGATTATTACCAATATTTGATGTTGTCTAACTTTCAAACTTTCCCAGCCTATTGAGTACAAACAGCATCCCATTGCTGTTTTAGTTACTATTTCTAATATAAGCAATAAGTATGTACCCCTTTTTCTTGTTAGCTAGCTGAGTTTCTTCTTCTGCCAATTGCAAATTTATGCCTTGATAAGTTTTCACCTAAGGTTTTTTCTTTATTGCTTTGATTTGCAAGATTCCCTTTGATATTATAAATATTTCTTTTCATGTTTCTATAATATGATTTGGGTGACTCTTTTTCATAACTTGAAGACAAAGAATACCATAGGAATTCTGTATCTAAACATCTCTTGAGACTTGTTGTTTTCCTAAGTGTGTATGTTTTATTCCTTGTCTTTGCCACTAGGCTTTCCTACTAAACTAAACACTCTTTACGGGCAAGGTTCATACATGTTTCATCTGTGAAATGCATAACATGCTTGAAAAATGTCAGCACAAATTTAACAATTTAATATTTTTATTTGTCTGTTTTTAACTTTTTTAATTGGAGGATAATTGATTTACAATGATGTGTTAGTTTCTGCTGCAAATGAATCAGCTGTAAATATATAAATTTAGATGATATTTTGACACAAAAAATAACTATATTCTCAATTGATAGATAATTATTAAGAATCATCTTCAAGGAAGGATCATTTTATATATGTGTGTGTGTGTGTGTGTGTGTGTGTGTGTGTGTGAGTCAATATTTATATATTGATTTGTTTGCCATTGTTGGGTCTTAGTTGTGGCATGTGGGCTCCAGTAGTTGTGGTGGCTTAGTTGCCCCTTGCCGTGTGGGATCTTAGTCCCCTGACCAGGGATTGAATCCATGTACCCTGCATTGCAAAGCAGATTCTTAACCACTGTCACAGTACCAAGGATCATTTTCTGATTTTTAGCAGATAACTTAGAAAAGTTCAAAAATTGACCTTGTGACAACAAAACACTTTAATTCATTCTTGCTTGTTTCAATAAAGACTTTTTCTCTATACTACTTCTTTTAAAATGAAAAATAATAATACAATTGTTTAGTTATATGTTCAGATATAAAAGGGCAAGTCCGAATACATCAGCTATCTATGCCTAAAGATTTTATGGGACACACCATTGGACTCTTGTAAAATTTTAAGATTTATTACAGAATTGCATTTGTTAGAAACCTGAGTCACATTTATTAGTTTCAGTCAATTATTCAGTCATTTGAGTAGGAAATGAGTAGATTATAATAAGGCAAATAAATTCTACCTTTGTTATTCAGTAGCTCAGTTCTGTCCTCCTCCTTGTGAGCCCATGGACTGCAGCATGCCTGGCCTCCCTGTCCTTCACCATCTCCTGGAGCTTGCTCAAGCTCATGTCTGTTGAATCGGTGATGCCATCCAACCATTTCATCTTCCGTTATCTTCTCCTCTTCCTGCCTTATACCTTTCCCAGCATCAGGGTCTTTTCCAAGAGTCACCTCTTTGCATCAGGTGGCCAAAGTATTGGAGCATCAGCTTCAGCATCAGTCCTTCCAGTGTATATTCAGGGTTGATTTCCCTGATGATTGACTGGTTTGATCCCCTTGCAGTCCGAGGAACTCTCAACAGTCTTCTCCAAATTCTACCTAAAATGTGTATAATAGCTGGGTGGGTCAACCTAAAATCTGTTGCAAATACTAACATCTTGTTTTCATGATCTCCCAAGTCTCACCTATATTTTCCTCACGATTTAAGATTCACCAGTCATTTGACAACTATCAGTATACTGTGGGTATTTGTCTATTGTGTTGGAGGAAATTTGAAAAAAGATTAAATTTAGAGATTATCCATTTATTTATTTGTAAGAGATTCTGCTACCCAATGAAACCAATTATTTAAACAGATGTTTTCAGATTGTTAAATTAGCTGCAGCAATTATTTCTAAATGTTTGTTTTATATTAAATGCTAACTATAAAGTCTTTGTAGCTCAGTTGGTAAATAATCTACCTGAAGTGCAGGAGACCAGGGTTTGATCCCTGGGTTGGGAAGATCCCCTGGAGAAGGAAATGGCAAGCCACTACAGTATCCTTGGCTGGAAAATCTCATGGACAGAGGAGCCTGGTGGGCTTCAGTCCATGGAGTCACAAAGAGTCAGGCATGACAGAGCAACTAACACTTAAGTCTTTATCTAATGAACACACTGTGTTAAGTTATATTATTTTGTTAATACAAGCAGTAAAACAAACACTATGTTTATATATTTTGGTATACAATATTTTGTTTTCATTTTCTATCACAGCTTAACATTCACCATTGCTTCTTTTTTTAGTTTTTTTTAAATTGAAGTATGATTTATTTACAGTGTTGTGCCAATCTCTGCTATATAGTAAAGTGATTCAGTTATGCACACATTTTTTTTATTATATATTCTTTTTCATTACTGTTTATCACAGGTTATTGAATATAGTTCCCTGTGCTATACCATAGTAGGACCTTGTTGCTTATCTATTCTATATATAATAGTTTGCATCTGTTAATCCCACACTCCCAGTCCTTCCCTCCCATACTCCTTTCCCCACTGACAACCACAAGTCTGTTCTTTCTGTCTGTGAGTCTGTTTCTGTTTTGTAGATAGGTTCATTTGTGCTATATTTTAGAATAGATTACACAGGTATGTGATATTACATGGTATTTTTCCATATGAATTTCTGACTTATCACTTAGTAGGATAATCTCTCATTTGATCCATGTTGCTGCAAATGGGCATTATTTCATCCTTTTTGATAGCTGAGTAATATTCCATTGTCTGTATGTAGCACATCTTCCTTATCCCTTAATCTGTCAGTGGACAATTAGGTTGTTTCCATGTCTTGGCTATTGTAAATATTATTGCTGTGAAAGGTGCATGCATCTTTTAAAATGAGAGTTCTGTCCAGGTACATTCCCAGGAATGAGATTTGTCAATAATATAGTCTTCTATTTTTAAATTTCTGAGGAACCTCCACATTGTTTTTCATAGTGACTACACACCCTTTCTAGCATTTGTTATTTGTAGACTTTTTAATGACGGCCACCTGATTCATGTGAGTTGGTACTTCACTAAAGTTTTGATTTTCATTTCTCCAATAATTAGTGATGTTGAGCATCTTTTCATATGCCTACTGGCCATTTCTATGTCTTCACTGGTGAAATGTCTATTAAGGTCTTCTACCAAATTTTTGATGTAATTGCTTGTTTGTTTTTTTTTTGTTGTTGTTGAGTTGTATGAGCTATGTGTATGTTTAGAGATTAACCCTTGTCTGTCATTATCTTTTGTAAATATTTTCTCCCATGCCTCTCTTTTTGAGTATGTGTGTGTGGTTACATTTGCTGTGAAAACGCTTGTAAGTTTGATTAGGTCCCATTTATTTAGTTTTGTTTTTATTCCTATTGCCTTGCCATTGGTTTTTATATCATCAGCGTTCTATTGCAGGATAAAGAATCTATTTAAAATATTTTAAGTTAAAAAAATCAATAATAATGTGAATGCTTATGCTATTAATAGACAGGCTAGAGGAATTGTCTTTAGTCGAGGTCTACAGGAATGACTGAAAGATGCTTTAGCAGAGGGACTGCAGCTTCCAACACTATCAAGAGAAAGGGAGGGAAGAGAACTCCACAATTTCACACAGTTGTATTGCTGCCAAAAAAACAACCAAGCCAAAATCATTTCTGCCTTCCAAATCTAAATTGGCAGAAACCAATATCCTGATAAGGGCTTCCTTGGTGACTCAGTGGTAAAGAACTCACCTGCCAATACAGGAGACCTGGGTTGGGTAGATCCCTTGGAGAAGGAAATGGCAACACCCTCCAGTATTCTTGCCTCGGAAAATCCCGTGGACACAGGAGCCTGGCTGGCTATAGTCTATAGGGTCGCAAAAGAGTCAAACATGACTTACCAACTAAACAGCAACAACAAATCTTCTGATAGGAGTCTGGTAACTATGAGTTTTAACTTTTTACCTTTCCAGGATAAGAAGGCAAAATGAATAAAGGGTGAAGAATGGGAGAATTAATTCCTCATATTCATCACAATTCTAAATTATCTTTTTTTTTCAAATCATTATTGATTGTATGGTCCATGTATAATATCATATAAGAAATGAATCGCCAGTCTAGATTGGATGCAGGATACAGGATGCTTGGGGCTGGTGCACTACTGGGATGACCCAGAGAGATGGTATGGGGAGGGAGGTGGGAGGGGGGTTCAAAATTGGTAACACGTGTATGCCCGTGGCAGATTCATGTTGATGTATGGCAAAACCAACACAGTATTGTAAAGTAAAATAAAATAAAATCTGAAAAAAAAATTAGAACAACAAAATGAAAATAAAGACAAACAAATATTCTAGTGGGTACTTGTATGCACCTCATGCGAAGAGTTGACTCATTGGAAAAGACTCTGATGCTGGAAGGGATTGGCGGCAGGAGGAGAAGGGGATGACAGAGGATGAGATGGCTGGATGGCATCACAGACTCGATGGACGTGAGTCTGAGTAAACTCTGGGAGTTGGTGATGGACCGGGAGGCCTGGAGTGCTGCGATTCATGGGGTCGCAAAGAGTTGGACACGACTGAGCGACTGAACTGATGCATGAAATCAAATTGCTTTATCCAAGAGGAAATACTTTTATTAATGTAAACTTCATTCGCAGTTGTTATAAGATTGAAGTTTTCTAACATGCTAACCTCAGTTACTTTGAATTGCATGTTAAAACGTATACTAGTTGAAATACTCTAATAATGAACTTCACATACCATATAGCCTCAAATAGAGGCAAAGGCTTTCCAGAAGCCATCACACTTTGAAAATATAAGAAGATGAAAGGGGTATGAGAGTGAAAGAAAAGTAGAAATAAAGAACCTGATTTAGGAAGTGTTTATGGCCACCAACAAAGAGTCACAGGTGTGTTTACAGCCAATTCAATATTGCTGCTCTTTTACGAAATTAAATTATTCTTAGTGACTATAGGATTCTAAGATTTTCCATTTGTCTCCTTGTCTTCTGTGGTCTTCTGCATAGTATCAGGCAACTGGGTGCATTTTTTTAAATATCAAAATGCCAAAATCAACCCGTTCTGGTGGCATCTTGGGTTTGACTATTTTCTAACCATGTTTTCTTGCACAGTTTGCTTACTCTGAGTTCCTCAATTTCTTCATCTATAAAATGGGAACAATAGCACCTTGCACAGGATTGTTGTAGTGTTTAAATGTGATTCTGTAAAGTTCTTTGTATAGTGAGGACTCAATAGTTAGTTCATAGCAAATCTGAAGCAATCAGAGTTATTATAGTATTATAATTTGAAAGAAGCATTTTCTCTTTTTCTCTTTAAGAATTGTGGATTTCACACCAATCAGAATGGCAGCTATCCAAAAGTCTACAAGCAATAAATGCTGGAGAGGGTGTGAAGAAAAGGGAACACTCTCTTACACTGTTTGTGGGAATGCAAACTAGTACAGCCACTATGGAGAACATTGTGGAGATTCCTTAAAAAATTGGAAATATAACTGCCTTATAATCCAGAATCCCACTGCTGGGCATACACACTGAGGAAACCAGAATTGAAAGAGACATGTGTACCCCAATGTTCATCGCAGCACTATTTATAATAGCCAGGACATGGAAGCAACCTAGATGTCCATCAGCAGACGAAGGGATAAGAAAGCAGTGGTACATATACACAATGGAGTATTACTCAGCCATTAAAAAGAATACAATTGAATCAGTTCTAATAAGGTGGATGAAACTGGAGCCTATTATACAGAGTGAAGTAAACCAGAAAGAAAAACACCAATACAGTATACTAATGTGTATATATGGAATTTAGAAAGATGGTAATGATAACCCTATATGTGAGGTAGCAAAAGAGACACAGATGTATAAAACAGTCTTTTTGACTCTGTGGGAGAGGACATGGTGGGATGATTTGGGAGAATGACATTGAAACATGTATAATATCATATGCGAAACAAATTGCCAGTCCAGGTTCAATACATGATATAGGATGCTCGGGGCTGGTACACTGGGATGAACCAGAGGGATGGCATAAGGAGGGAGGTGGGAGAGGGGTTCAGGATGGGGAACATGTGTATGCTCGTGGTGGATACATGTTGATGTATGGCAAAACCAATACAATATTGTAAAGTAATTAGCCTCCAATTAAAATAAATACATTAATATTAAAAAATAGAAATTAAAAAAAAAGAATTTTGAAAACATTGTGTAATAAACTCCAAGTGCACACAGAACAGGTGCTTGTATATTCATTAACTTAGCAGTTAATATTTATCAATCTATTTGAGAAACATAACTAAAATTGCATTAAATTCCAGCAACACATTTCACACTCATACATATGCAATATACCATGAAAATAATGTAGTAGTCATTTAACTCTAAGTTTATTTTAGTGTTTATAATAAGAAAAAATAGGAAAAGATTTAAGTGGCAGGGCACAAACATATAAAAGATTGAAGTATTATTTATTTGAATGAGATGATAGTAAGTAGTATAACTTATGAGATAGAGTACTATGACTAGCATATTCCTAGAACATATGTATATTGCTTATTAAACTCATTATATAAGGTGAAAATTCACCAACAGTGATAATTTCAATGAAACTACTTTTAAGGATGAAAGTTAAGCTCCAAACTTGCTTTACTACATAAATCACAAAATTTCCTTGAAGGTACGAAACATTTTAGGTAGAGAGCTGGCATGTAACTTATGATCTATATTCATTTGTATGTAATTAAATTATAACATATATCATATACCACAATTTATAAATTGTGACAAAAACTGAATATAAATTAAAAAATCATGAAAGAGTTCAGAAAGTTTCATTGTATAATGTGTAAATGTGCATATAAATGATTCATCAATACTTAAAGGGAATTATTAATAAATGCTAAAAGTTAGTTTTGAAAATAAAACCTAAAATTTGAAATTCTTTGAAAATAAAACCTATAATTTAATATCATAGTATTTGAAGGGAATTGTTTTTAAATAATATAGATAATGGGGATTTTTATTCTCATATTTACTCTAACAGTTGATTCATTTACCTATTTAAAAATAAGTCATTATAGAATGGTGTTATTATATGAACTATACATATTTGCATATTTTCCAGTCATTTCCGACCCTTTATTTTGTTATGCTGCCAGTAGGATTTTGAAATACAGTTAGGTTTGATCTATTATTAATGGATGACCTTTTGACTAGATTGGGTGACATCAGTGCTAATAAGCTGCAGGATGTGATGTCTAATGAACCTGTATATAAAATAATAATGTTAGATTTAGTTGGAATTCTATAATTAGAGTACAGTCAAATATTTTGAAGCTAACCTATTTTAGAGAGAGGTTCTATTGATTACACAAGAATGATTTTTTAAATCATTTTTACATCACTGTATTGCCTAAGGCATCAAAATCCATTATACGAGGATTATAAACTTTGCTTTCAACTAGATCTTAAATTGATTCTTAATGTATTGTCAACAAAAGCTCTGGAAGATCTATCAGAGCTACTAAGCCATATTAAAATTAACTTATTTATTTTTAATTGTTCATATCATGGCTCTCTGAGATGTTGCTGTTTGTAAATCTAAATAATCTTTCTCTTGGATACTGTAACAGTTGTGTGTCACATTTCACTCAAAAATATAGCTTTTGTGGATTCAGTTTAGTCACTCAGTGGTGTGCAATTCTTTGTGACCCCATGGACCCAGCACACAGGCTTCCCTGTCCTTCACCAACTTCCAGACCTTGCTCAAACTCATGTCCATTGATTTTGTGATGCCATCCAACCATCTCATCCTCTGTCATCCCCTTCTTCTCCTTCCCAGCATCAGGGTCTTTTCCAGTGAGTCAGTTCATCATATCAAGTATTGGAACTTCAGCTTTAACCTCAGTCCTTCCAATGAATATTCATGATTGATTTCATTTAGGATTGACTGGTTTGATCTCCCTGCAGTCCAAAGGACTCTCAAGAGTCTTCTCCAACACCGCAGTTCAAAGGCATCAATTCTTCGGCACTCAGCTTTCTTTATGGTCCAGCTCTCACATCCATACGTGACAACTGGAACTTTTGGAGGTAAGAACATTTATGTTCTATTTTCAGCAAGTTTCAACTATAAATACAGTATTATCAGCTATAGTCATCATGTTATATTATACATTGAATAATCAGACAATCATCTTATAACTAAAAGTTTGTATTGTACATTTTATCAATCATTTAGTATTTCTGCTACCCACCAGATCATGGCAAATTATATTCTACTTTTTGCTTCCATGCATTTGATTGATTAATTAATTGTTCTTTCAGATAGGTACATAGATAGCTGTAATATAATATGATATAGACAAATATAAAGTATTTGTCTTTCTTTGTCTGTCTTATTTCATTTACAATAATGATTATTTTCAGTTCACTGATGTCAAAACTAGCAGGATTTCCATCTTTTTATAGGATGAATAATGTTCCATTCCATGTTTTCTGAATCCATTCAATTGTTAATGGACTTTTTTTGTTTTTTTTGGTCTTTGCTATTGCAAAAAAATGCTACAAGAAACATAAGACTAGAGCTATATCTATGAGATATTGATTTTGTTTGTTTTGCATGCAAAAGTGAAAGTTGAAGTGTTAGTTGTTCAGTCCTGTCTGACTCTTTACAACTCTATGGACTGTAGCTCACCAGGCTCCTCTACTCACGGAATTCTCCAGCAAAGAATTCTGGAGTGGATTGCCATTTCCTACTCTAGGCGATCTTTATACCCCAAAGTGAGATTGCTGGATCATATAGTAATTCTATTTTTTTAACTTCTTAAGAACATTTCATACTGTGTCACATAGTGGCAATACCAGTTTACATTCCCACCAACATTATACAAGATTTCCCTTTTCTCCACATCCTCAACAGCATTTGTTTTCTTCTGTCTACTTGATAATAGGCATCATAACAAGTGTGTGGTAATATCTCACTGTGATTTTGATTTGCATTTTCCTGATTATTAGTAATGTTGAGCATCTTATCATGTGCCTGATGGTCATTTGTATATCTTATTTGGAAAATTGGCTGATTAGATTCTTTGCCCATTTTTTTTTCAATTGAGTTATTCTGTTATTTGCCATTGAGTTTTATGAACTCATTTTTATATGTTAGATATTAACCCCTTGTGAGATATATAGTCTGCAAACATTTACTGTCATTCCATAGGTTGCCTTTTCATTTTGTTGATGGTTACCTTTGCTATACAAAAGTATTTTAGGGCAATGTAACCCCACTTATTTATTTTGCTGTTGTTGCCTTTGCTTATGGTGTCAAATCCAAAAAAAAATAATTATAATAATTACCAAAACCAGTGTCAAAGAGGTTATCCACTATGTCCTCACTTAGGAATTTTATGGTTTTAGGGCTCACATTCAAGTAAGTTATTAAATATTTTGGAGTTGATTTTTGTGTATGGTGTGAAGTGGGAGTCTAGTTTCATTCTTTGCTTATGAGTATGTTCCCAACGCCATTTATTGGGAGACTGTGCTTTCTTTGTACATTCTTGATCCCTTTGTTGAAAATTAATCAATCAGATATGTATAAGCTTATTTCTAGGGTCTTCATTTAGTTTCATTGATGTATGTGTCTGTTTTTATGTCAAACCCATACTGTTTTGATTACTATAGCTTTTTAATATAGTTTGAAACTAGGAAGTGTGATGCATTCAGCTTTTTTTTTTTTCTTAAGAATGCTTTGACTTTTAATTTTAAAATTTGTGATTTGGTTTCCTCTGTGAAAGGTTAGTAACAATATCTCCTTCTGTACAATTGACATGTATTTGATGTTTAATAGACTTTAAAGTACTAATTATTGTTAGACAATATCTAATTTTCTTGTTAATTTGTTTGCTTACAAGTTTCTACAATGGTTCACTGAAAATGTATTTTTTGAAACTCTCATATTTATCCTCACTGATCCAGGCCTTTGGGATAAAGTAGTGAACAAAGAGACAAAAGTCCCTGTCTTACAGTTTATATTCTGGTAGTTGCTGGATTATAGCAGCAATGTAGACAATTATTCCACATGAATGACAAGAAAATGTAAAAGGGCAAACTATTATAGATTTAAAGTGTGGTGATATATCATGCACTGCATGACAGTTTTTTTTAGATTTCTAAATCAGTAATTCACTGCAATTGACATGAAGGTAGATTGGATGGGTTTTGATTTACTGATTTATTTCTGTGCCATTCTCATATCCAGGATCTACTTTTTAAACTTATTGTTCACTTGTTAGAACTCATTTTGTCTTCTTTTGATTAGATTATCATCCCTATTCCTATCTGTTTTCTGCACAATTGGCCATGATTAGTATAAATTTATATAATGGTTATGGCTTTAAAAGATTGTTTTGACAATCTATATTAGCTGAAAATTTGTTTAAACAAAGTAGCCAACAAAAGTATCATTTGGAGAAATGTCTATTTAGTTCTTTGGCCCATTTTTTGATTGGGTCGTTTATTTTTCTGGAATTGAGCTGCATAAGTTGCTTGTATATTTTTGAGATTAGTTGTTTGTCAGTTGCTTCATTTGCTATTATTTTCTCCCATTCAGAAGGCTGTCTTTTCACCTTGCTTATATTTTCCTTTGTTGTGCAGAAGCTTTTAATTTTAATTAGATCCCATTTGTTTATTTTTGCTTTTATTTCCAGAATTCTGGGAGGTGGATCATAGAGGATCCTGCTGTGATTTATGTCTGAGAGTGTTTTGCCTATGTTCTCCTCTAGGAGTTTTATAGTTTCTGGTCTTACATTTAGATCTTTAATCCATTTTGAGTTTATTTTTGTGTGCGGTGTTAGAAAGTGATCTAGTTTCATTCTTTTACAAGTGGTTGACCAGTTTTCCCAGCACCACTTGTTAAAGAGATTTTCTTTACTCCATTGTATATTCTTGCCTCTTTTGTCAAAGATAAGGTGTCCATATGTGTGTGGATTTATCTCTGGGCTTTCTATTTTGTTCCATTGATCTACGGACTTTTGGACTCAGAGGGAGAGGGAGAGGGTGGGATGATTTGGGAGAATGGCATTCTAACATGTATACTATCATGTAAGAATTGAATCGCCAGTCTATGTCTGACGCAGGATACAGCATGCTTGGGGCTGGTGCATGGGGATGACCCACAGAGATGTTATGGGGAGGGAGGTGGGAGGGGGGTGCATGTTTGGGAACACATGTAAGAATTAAAGATTTTAAAATTAAAAAAAAAAGAAATATATTCGTGAAGAAAGAAAAAAAAGTATCATTTGAATTTTCTATCACATTTATTATATTTTTGTTTGATATTAAAATGAAATAGAAACCAACTAGAATTTTTTTATTTTAATTTTATTTTTTATTTTTTTCTAAATTTTACTTTATTTTACTTTACAATACTGTATTGGTTTTGCCATACATCAACATGAGTCTGCCAAGGGTGTACATGGGTTCACAATCCTGAAACCCCCTCCCACCTCCCTCCCCATACCATCTCTCTGGGTCATCCCAGTGCACCAGCCCCAAGCATCCTGTATCCTGCATCGAATCTAGACTGGTGATTCATTTCTTACATGATATTATACATGTTTCAATGCCATTCTCCCTAATCATCCCACCCTCTCCCTCTCACACAGAGTCCAAAAGTCTGTTCTATACATCTGTGTCTCTTTTTCTGTCTCACATACAGGGTCATCATTACCATCTTTCTAAATTCCATATATATGTGTTAGTAATACAGGGTCATCATTACCATCTTTCTAAATTCCATATATATGTGTTAGTATACTGTATTGGTGTTTTTCTTTCTGGCTTACTTCACTCTGTATAATAGTCTCCAGTTTCACCCATCTCATTAGAACTGATTCAAATGCATTCTTTTTAATGGCTGAGTAATACTCCATTGTGTATACGTACCACTGCTTTTTTATCCCTTCGCCTGCTGATGGGCATCTAGGTTGCTTCCATGTCCTGGCTATTATAAACAGTGCTGCGATGAACATTGGGGTACATGTATCTCTTTCAATTCTGGTTTCCTCTATGTGTATGCCTAGCAGTGAGATTGCTGGGTCGTATGGCAGTTCTATATAACCTCAGATATGCAGATGACACCACCCTTATGACAGAAAGTGAAGAGGAACTAAAAAGCCTCTTGATGAAAGTAAAAGAGGAGAGTGAAAAAGTTGGCTTAAAGCTCAAAATTCAGAAAACGAAGATCATGGCATCTGGTCCCATCACTTCATGGGAAATAGATGGGGAAACAGTAGAAACAGTGTCAGACTTTATTTTTGGCGGCTCCAAAATCACTGCAGATGGTGATTGCAGCCATGAAATCAAAAGACACTTACTCCTTGGAAGAAGTTATGACCAACCTAGATAGCATATTCAAAAGCAGAGACATTACTTTGCCGACTAAGTTCCGTCTAGTCAAGGCTTTGGTTTTTCCTGTGGTCATGTATGGATGTGAGAGTTGGACTGTGAAGAAGGCAGAGCGCCGAAGAATTGATGCTCTTGAACTGTGGTGTTGGAGAAGACTCTTGAGAGTCCCTTGGACTGCAAGGAGATCCAAACAGTCTATTCTGAAGGAGATCAATCCTGGGATTTCTTTGGGAGGAATGATGCTGAAGCTGAAGCTCCAGTACTTTGGCCACCTCATGCGAAGTGTTGACTCATTGGAAAAGACTCTGATGCTGGGAGGGATTGGGGGCAAGAGGAGAAGGAGACGACAGAGGATGAGATGGCTAGATGGCATCACGGACTCGATGGACGTGAGTCTGGGTGAACTCCGGGAGTTGGTGATGGTCAGGGAGGCCTGGCGTGCTGCGATTCATGGGGTCTCAAAGGGTTGGACACGACTGAGTGACTGAACTGAATTGATGGCAGTTCTATTTCCAGTTTTTTTAAGGAATCTCCACACTGTTCTCCATAGTGGCTGTACTAGTTTGCATGGTTCCCTTTTCTCCACACCCTCTCCTGCATTTATTGCTTGTAGACTTTTGGATCGCAGCCATTCTGACTGGTGTGAAATGGTACTTCATCGTTGTCTTGATTTGCATTTCTCTGATGATGAGTGATGTTGAGCACCTTTTCATGTGTTTGTTAGCCTTCTGTATGTCTAGATCTTAATTACAGGAGAAAAACTGTTAAAAATTCCAACATATGAAAGCTGAACAACACGCTTCTGAATAACCAACAAATCACAGAAAAAATAAAAAAAAGAAATCAAAATATTCATAGAAATGAATGAAAATTAAACACTACAACCCAACTAGAATTTTTAAGTCCTGTTGATCTGCATAATGGAGCTCCCCTGGTGTCTCAGGTTGTAAAGAATCTGGCTGCAATGCAGGAGACAGGGATTCAATCACTCAAGATCCCCTGGAGAAGGGAATGACTACCAACTCCAGTATTCTTGCCTGGACAATTCCATGACAGAGAAGCCTAGATGGTTGTAGTCCATGGGGATGCAAAGAGTCGGACATGACTGAGTGACTAACACATTCACTTTTTCTGCTTCATGAAATATTGCACTGAAATACTTATAGTAATTAGGGGACATAAAAATTATTAGCCCTGTTTAAAAATAATGAAATGAAGTCTCACCAGTTATATGTTGGAATGAAAATTTGAACCTTTCTTTATTTGTCTCCATAGCCAGATTGATTTTCTTCCTCCAATCTGACAATGGATAGGTTACTTTGAGAAAAATCAGTATCTTATTTAGATGCACACTATTACATGTACATGATAAACTGAGGTTTATTTAACTTTAAATCTAACTTTATAGCAAGTACAGAACACTTAGATTACAAGAATAACATTGGTCCTTGATGAAATCTTTTTGTGATCTTTAAAAATCTCTGGATTGAGCAAATGAAAATGATTCAGCTATACCTATCATAAAATTGTTAAGCCAATGACAATTCAAAACTTAGTAATTTTTGTTAAAAATTACTTTTGACCAACGTTTTGTTTAATAAATACTTTTTATAAATTCTAGTCTTTTTGAATCACCAGGAATTTAGTGTAGCCCTGTTCATAGGACTTTTCATTGTTCTCTTGTGCATAAACACATGGACCTAAGCTCCTAAATATTTTTCAAGCAACAGCTTCATCAGTCATTCTGACAGCCATTGAGATAGATCAGAGGCCCATAAAGGATTGCATTATGGATGAAAGAACAATGCAGTCAAAAAGTGTTATGGATAAAACTTTTCATTATCCTATATAGGACCTACTTGAGTTTTCATACTTTAGGAAAAAGAAGAGGATAAAATGAGCAAGTTTAATGACAGGTGAAGATTGAAGAAATAGGCATTCTTCCAATGTTTTGAAATCTACAAATCTGTTTTTCTGAAACATGTCTTTCACCACACTTTCTTGTTTATTATGACTTGTATGCTTATATAATTTATTTTTTCAGATTTTTCTCATAGTTACTAATGATTCATTGAAAATATAATAATTTTAGACTTTCCAATATAGAAAGCAAGACAGTGAAGAAATTTATATACTAGTAATAATTGAAGAGCAAATATCTTTTGAAGTGTTGAATTAATGTGTTCTTAATAGTCTCATAAAGAATAGACTTGATACTTACTTATAGAAGAATTACAGGCTCCTAACTTCCTAGGCTCGCAGTCACTGTTTGAAGATTTATCTATTCATAGAGTCAACTCAGTTTTCTCATCATGTCTTCCCAAGCTTTGACACCACCAGCAAATATAGATCTGCAAAAGGACTTTCCAACTAATTGTTAAGTAATCTGTAAAGAATCTTATGCAAATGTATGGTCAGAGTTGTCAGTCTGATCAGAAAATTTATGGAATCCTCATAACTATCTTTGACATTTGTCCTTTTCTCACTCCTCACTATAAACATGTTAAGCCTTATATTTCTATGAGCCTCTTTCCTACGAGACCTTTTATAAGGATTTTTTTGTGTGTATATGTGAGAGCAAGAATAATGTTGGTTCACAACAGCACTTCAGCAAGTACTCAATGAAATAGAATTAAAAAGGAAAACTATGAACATGAGAAGGGTAAAACATATATGTAAGTTAAAATATATTGTAGTGAAAAGGTAAATTATTTTATAATTAATTCATTTTAATTGGAGGATAATTACTTTAAAGTATTATGATGGTCTTTGCCATACATCAACTTGAAGCAATCCATGGGTGTACATATTCAAAGTTCATATTTTAATTAGATTAGTGTCTTTAATTTCTGAGCTAAATAGCATTCACCTTATAGAAAACTCCTCACACATTAGTTCCCATCTTGGTTCAAAACTAAGATTCTAAATTTTAAAACATAACATATATGTAAGTATTTGAGTAACTAGTAAAACGTTTTCATACTCACACTTCTCTAATCAAGCTGGTTTTAGAAAAGGCAGAGGAACCAGAGATCAAATTGCCAACATCCGCTGGATCATAGAAAAAGCAAGAGAGTTCCAGAAAAACATCTATTTCTGCTTTATTGACTATGCCAAAGCCTTTGACTGTGTGGATCACAATAAACTGTGGAAAATTCTGAGAGAGATGGGAATACGAGACCACCTGACCTTCCTCTTGAGAAATCTGTATGCAGGTCAGGAAGCAACAGTTAGAACTGGACATGGAACAACAGACTGGTTCCAAATAGGAAAAGGAGTACATCAAGGCTGTATATTGTCACCCTGATTATTTAACTAATATGCAGAATACATCATGAGAAACGCTGGACTGGAAGAAACACAAGCTGGAATCAAGATTGCCAGGAGAAATATCAATAACCTCAGATATGCAGATGACACCACTCTTATGGCAGAAAGTGAGGAGGGAAAAAAAAAAGGCTCTTGATGAAAGTGAAAGAGGAGAGTGAAAAAGTTGGCTTAAAGCTCAACATTCAGAAAACGAAGATCATGGCATCTGGTCCCATCACTCCATGGGAAATAGATGGGGAAACAGTGAAAACAGTGTCAGACTTTATTTTTTGGGGCTCCACAATCACTGCAGATGGTGACTGCAGCCATGAAATTAGAAGACACTTACTCCTTGGAAGAAAAGTTACGACCAACCTAGATAGTTTATTCAAAAACAGAGACATTGCTTTGCCGACTAAGGTCCATCTAGTCAAGGCTATGGTTTTTCCTGTGGTCATGTATGGATGTGAGAGTTGGACTTTGAAGAAGGCTGAGCACTGAAGAATTGATGCTTTTGAACGTGGTGTTGGAGAAGATTCTTGAGAGTCCCTTGGACTTCAAGGAGATCCAACCAGTCCATTCTGAAGGAGATCAACCCTGGGATTTCTTTGGAAGGAATGATGCTAAAGCTGAAGCTCCAGTACTTTGACCACCTCATGTGAAGAGTTGACTCATTGGAAAAGACTCTGATGCTGGGAGGGATTGGGGGCAGGTGGAGAAGGGGACGATACAGGCTGAGATGGGTGGATGGCATCACGGACTTGATGGACGTGAGTCTGAGTGAACTCTGGGAGTTGGTGATGGACAGGGAGGCCTGACATGCTGGGATTCATGGGGTCGCAAACAGTCGGACACGACTGAGCGACTGAACTGAACTGAACTGAACTGAAGTGAACATTTCATGCAAAGATGGGCACATAAAGGATAGACATCGTATGGACCTAACAGAAGCAGAAGATATTAAGAAGAGGTGGCAAGATTACATAGAACTACACAAAAAGGATCTTCATGACCCAGATAAGACATCCTGGAATGTGACGTCAGTCGGCCTTAAGAAGTATCACGATGAACAAAGCTAGTGGAGGTGATGGAATTCCAGTTGAACTACTTCAAATCCTAAAAGATGATGCTGTGAAAGTGCTACACTCGGTATCCCAGCAAATTTGGAAAACTCAGCAGTGACCAAACAAATGGAAAAGGTCAGTTTTCATTCCAATCCCTAATAAAGACAATGGAAAAGAATGCTCAAACTACCGCACAATTGTATTCATCTCACACACTAATAAAGTAATGGTTAAAATTCTCCAAGCAAGGCTTCAAGAATACTTCAACCATGAACTTCCTGATGATCAAGCTGGATTTAGAAAAGGCAGAGGAAGCAGAGATAAATTGCCAACATCCATTGGGTCATCGAAAAAGCAAGAGAATTCCAGAAAAACATCTTTCTGCTTTATTGACTATGGCAAAGCCTTTGGCTGTGTGGATCACAATAAACTGAAAAATTCTAAAAGAGATGGGAATACCGGACCACCTGACCAGCCTCTTAAGAAATCTGTATCCAGGAACTGGACATGGAACAACAGACTGGTTCCAAATAGGAAAAGAAGAATGTCAAGGCTGCATATTGTCATCCTACTTATTTAACTTATATGTAAAGTACATCATGAGAAATGCTGAGCTGGGTGAAACAAAAGCTAGAATCAAGATTGCTGGGAGAAATATCAATAACCTCAGATATGCAGACGACACCACCCTTATAGCAGAAAAGGAAGAAGAACTAAAGAGCCTCTTGATGAAAGTGAAAGAGCAGAGTAAAAATGTTGGCTTAAACTCAACATTCAGAAAACGAAGATCATGGCATTGTGTCCCATCACTTCATGGCAAATAGATGGGGAAACAGTGGAAACAGTGACAGACTTTATTTTGGCGGGGGGGCTCCAAAATCACTGCAGATGTCATCTGCAACCATAAAATTAAAAAAAAGGAAAAAGAAAACATTTGCTTCTTGGCAGGAAAGTTATGACCATCCTGGACAGCATATTAAAAAGCAGAGACATTACTTTGCCAACAAAGGTCCGTCTAATCAAGGCTGCAGTTTTCCCTGTAGTCATGTGTGGATGTCAGAGTTGGACTATAAAGAAAACTGAGCACCGAAGAATTAATGCTTTTAAACTATGCTGTTGGAGAAGACTCTTGAGCATCCCTTGGACAGCAAGATCTAACCAGTCCATCCTAAAGGAAATCAGTAATGAATGTTCATTGGAAGGACTGATTTTGAAGCTGAAACTCCAATACTTTGGCCACCTGATGCAAATAACTGACTCATTTGAAAAGACTCTGATACTGGGAAAGATTGAAGGCAGGAAGAGAAGGGGAATACAGAGGATGAGATGGTTGGATGTTATCACCGACTCAATGAACATGAGTTTGTGTAAACTCCAGGAGTTGGTGAAGGACAGGGAAGCCTGGCATGCTGTAGTCCACGGTTTCCAAGAGTATATATCTATTACTTTAGAATAAGCCATCTTATTTGTTTCCCCATCTTGAGGATATTTTATGAAGTATTTGAGAAAGACCATAGCAATGACGATAAGCAGAAAGCATTTGTTAAGAACCTTTAGTTTTACATTTTTTATTCTGTTTGTATTATCAAATTTAGGACATTGGAGTAGCTTTCACAAATCTCACAGTGCAGATACAGTCATATGAAAGATTCTCAACATAATACTGAGAAAAAAATAGAAGCCAATAATAATAATATCCCCTATTGCTAAATCTATCCATGTCATAATATGTTTATTCTTTTGCACAAGCTATTGACAGAGTTAATCTTCTAAAATATGTTGGCAAGCTTTATCAACCATATAATGATTATAGTCCACCAAGGTTATAATGGTATTTCACTAGTATCTCAGGTGATAATGTTAGATGCAGTATCATCAGCATGTAGCAATCTGAATCTAAACACAATGTATGTATTTATGTTCATTTCCATTCACATTCAGACCTACAGAGCACAGAATGTATCATTAGCCAAATCACCTAAAAATAAGCAGATGTTGGTTTATTTGTCTGATTTCTATTAAATATCCAGCTCACTCATATGTGAAAGTGAAGTGGCTCAGTCGTCTCTGACTTTTTGCAACCTCGTGGACTGTAGTCCACCAGGCTCCTTCACCCATGGGATTTTCCAGACAAGAATATTGGAATGGGTTGCCATTTCCTTCTCCAGAGGCTCTCCCAACCCAGGGATCGAACCTGGGTCTCCCATACTTCAGGCAGATTCTTTACTGTCTGAGCCACCAGGGAACTAAAAGTTAAATATAGAATCAAAAATAATTTATTAACACATTCCACAAAAATTATCTTTCCTTAAGTTTGAACAACTTTGATTTTTTAAACAAAAATATACATATATAAACTTGAAGGAAAGTAAATATAGCTATTTTTGGAATTCAGGATTTTCAGTTTACAATATTACCTCTGTGCTACATATATATTTGTCACCTAGGCAAAATAGCATAAAATAATCCTGAAAATATTTACTAATGTTTCCATTTTTTACAATTGTATTCTGGACTCTGGAAATAAAAGGATTGATTTTAACAAGGAAAATATTTAGGTTGGACTTTAAATGCACTGGAGTTTAAGGCATGTATCCTAAAGGAACTGAAACTCAGGAATGAAAAAAATTGTAGCCTCCAGAGAAGAGTCCACAGTATGGCATTTGTTGTCTGCCTTCAGTAAAGGCTGTGGAAAACATGAGCTTCTGCAGAGACTAGGGGCATCATAGTGTTTCTTTGACTTCAGCATTTCTGCTTGACAGACACACTGTAGAATTGAAGAACCAAATGTGTCTAAACAATGTATTAACTCTGGTACATAGGAGAGTTGGTGTATACTCTGGTATATACTGTAACTCTGGTATATAGCATATAATGCTTATATACTATATATAAGTATTAACTCCTTATACATAGTATAAGGAATGTACTTTTAAAAAGTATGGTATATAGTCTAGCAAATATCATACATTCATAAAAGATACGGAACATAATTTGAAATTGTAAAATTCAACCAGCCCAAAATTAAAGGAAGGCATGACCCAGAAAATACGCAGGTACATATGAAGAAATTGTGGAGAAGGCGATGGCACCCCACACCAGCACTCTTGCCTGGAAAATCCCATGGATGGAGGAGCCTGGTGGGCTGCAGTGCATGGGGTCGCTAAGAGTCAGATATGACTGAGAGATTCACTTCCACTTTTCACTTTCATGCACTGGAGAAGGAAATGGCAACCCACTCCAGTGTTCTTGCCTGGAGAATCCAGGGACAGGAGACAGGAGGGCCTGGTGGGCTGCCGTCTGTGGGGTTGCACAGAGTCGGCCATGACTGAAGCGACTTAGCGGCAGCATGAAGAAATTGGGTAACTCCATGCATAGAAGGCGGAATATGTGAGGCTCCTGAATGAGGGAAAGAGGAAAGTCTGTTAGCCAGGTGAGTGGGAAACCCGCAGAGATAGAAAGGAAAGCGGATGGTAGTGCCAAGGATGTAGACATTATAGTGATCATCCTTCCACTTAACCTGGGGAAAAGAACATTTAATAATCTGTCCAGGGTCACACAGCTAGTGAGTGACGTGGAGTTGAATGTTATCAGTGAATGCTCTGACTCCACATTTCATACCATCAGCAGCCACACCATGTTGCAGATATTTAGTGTCATTTTTCTAGGTTGTTACTCTTTGTTTTTCCCTTTATCATCTGAAGGAAAGGAATATACATTCTACATTATCTTTCTTCTGAGTCTTTTTTTACCCAATATTTAGGCTTTACCAACAAAGCTGATGTCTTAAAGATGACACTCTGAAGTTTAAATCTTGATTTTCTTGTAGGTAAAATATAACTTACTCGGAAGCAATAATTTTAGAGACTTTTCTCTCAAAAGGAATATTAAAATCTAATACAAGAAAATAATCAGTAAATGAGATTTTTCTCAAAAGAGAACAATAATAGAAAATAAGACTATGGTGATGATTCAGTTTTAGTTCCAACATAGAAAAACTGTGGAAGTCATTATTTTTGTCCCTACAACAAGAAAAATCTGGGCAAACTGAAAATCAATGACTTTTACTGTACCTATAGAGAACTGAGGTCACAGGCGAACCATCCCTTCCAAATGCAGTAACTGAGATCTGTTTTCTTGGGGTAGAAGTTGCTGGAGCCAGGAATAGGCAGAAACAAGTAATTTTGACAGCTTGCTGGAGACTTTGTATGGTCTAACATTAAAGCGAGAAACTGACACATGGCCATGTTTTTAGTGAAGCCACAGAAGTTTCATGGGATTTTTCTCTAGGAGCCCTACAGTGTTCTAACAGTGAGAATACAATGAAGAGTCTTCCTCATGGCCCTGGTAGGACTGCAACTGTTTAATACATTTCATGTGACCTTTTTTTTTTTTTTAATTTGGTGTGTTAAATCTTATCCTAGTTATACTATCTTGTCTGGAATTGAACATTTCATTACTTTTTAAGGAGCTATTATTTAAAAATAGATATTTATGTCTTTTCAGCATAGAGTAAATGTTGTAGGTTAGATTGCTTGGAAAGTAGCCTCTGATATGTAGTTTAGTCTCTTAATAAAACAGCATGTCTTACGTTTCCTCTCCTTTTAAACCTTAGCTCAGTTAATGTAATTCTTCCTTTCCCTGGCTATAAATATTCTCTTTAGATTATGGAGGGGAAAACATATCGAAACGTTTGAACAGGTTTCATCTAGAAGTATAACCATCTGAGCTGACTTTTGTAGTGAGTGTGGGATGAAAGTGAGCACGCTTAAATGTATGGCTAACCTAACTTCTATGCAAATCAATATCCACCAAATTTTAATGCCAGTGGATAATTACGTATTAACATAGATTTTTGCAATACATCATACCTTTGAAATTTGTATATGTGGCAGTGATTAGGAGAATAAAATGGTGATGCTGAATGTGGGGACTAAAGACACCATACCCAAGTGATTTTACCTAACACTACTCTTCTTCCATTTGAGAGAAAATGCTCAAGTTACACGTGGCAACATTTCCTCAGGCTCTGGGAGCAAAAGTACATGCAGTAGTTTGTAGAATTTGTCAGTATGTCTCAGTAGCATTTTCTCCCCAGTGGGCTAGAGCTGTGAAAATGTGAGAAACTTCTCACAGACTACAGATTGCGCAGGGAAACTTGAAACGTTAGTCTAGGCATATTTTAATTTGCATAGGATACAGAAACTCTGTAAAGCAGAATTTAAACTTTGTCTCAGTCTGGTTCAAACCTGTTCTTGTTTGAATGCTGGAGGGGTGAGAGGGGGCAAGGGCTCCAAGGAAGACTGCACTAGAAGGAGGAATGAGAAACCCTGGAAAACTATCAATAGAGAATTAACTGAGCACAAGACCAGGAGGCAAAACAGAGAATTGCTTCTATGGGCTGTGTGAAATGGAGATACAGATGGAGGGAGGGCAGCTTTTGAAGGAAAGAAGCCTGTCAGTGAGACTGTAATGGAAAGAGGAGCCCCTACCTGGGACGTGTACATTACAGGTTCTTCATATCAAGCACACACACACACCCAAGCACACACATTAGACACATTTAATCTAGCACTTTCAGGTTTCTTTATAACTCAGGATCTGAGACATGAGTCTGGTATAGCAAAGCCTGTAACCATCAACACCTACCTCAGAAGTGACTGCATTCCAGCTTCAGGGAACTGAATCTCCTCCTCTCTTGTGTTTTGACATCAAAACAAAAGGTCATTGTGTCAGAATGAGAGCACCGTGACTTGTGCCCTTGTCAGCATCCCAAATACACTCATTGGAGTTCAGCTAGGACTTGAGCAGGAATGGTGGTTAGAAAGACAAGTGGAAAGTAATCGACACGACACACCCTTCCTCCTAGGTCATATTACTGCAAACGATGCTTGCATGCTTCAGCATCCTTTATGATTAGTGTCAAGGGCCTCTTGTCTAGTCCTTTTCTCTCCAGTACAGGGTTCCAGTGAAATTCACAAATTAACAACATTTCCAATGGCTGCACATAGTGACTGAGGAGCAAAGGTTAGGATTGCTTATATGGAATGCTGTTTATTGTCTCTGAAAGCATATCAACTTTGTAGGATAGAATACATTTTCTTTAAGTTCGTCTGCTGATTTGTAACTGCAAAATGGGCTTCCTTGGTAGCTCAGCTGTTAAAGAACCGCCTGCGATGCAGAAGACCCCGGTTTGATTCCTGGGTTGGGAAGATCCCCTGGAGGAGAGCATGGCAACCCATCCCAGTATTCTTGCCTGGAGAATCCCCATGGACAAAGAAACCTGGTGGGCTACAGTTCAAGGGGTTGCAAAGAGTCAGACACCACTGACTAAGCATACACACATAACTGCAAAATACATAGTAAAAAGATGGTACTGTTTCCATCACTACTGCTCCAAACCCAAACAACTTAGATAGTATCCTTTGAAACAAATTTGTAACATAAATAGGTCCTTTTCTTGGTACTAATCAATATTATTTTGACAAGATAATGTACAAAGAACAATAAACAAACCTACAAAGTACAATAAGGTTCTAATTTGTACTCCTCGAGAAGAAAATAGCTGATATTTAAACTGAGCATAGTCTGACTAAATTAGGTAGACTATAAAGAAGTGACTTTTTCATTCCAAGTCATTTTTTGCATAAGCACACATCATCTCACTGCAGTACAGAAATTGACCAGGTAGTAAGTAATCTCCAAGAATCTTTTTTGATATCTGTTTGCAGATGTTCAAAGTTAAAATTTGAAGTCTTGTTATGCAAAAAAAAATTAGACTCTGTGAAAAGTGAAATTTAACTTAATTCAAAGAGAAAAGAAAAGGAAAATGTTGACTGGACTGGCTTCTTCTAGTTAAATGACTATTGTATTGAAGACCTAAAAAGTCATACATGCTCCCTGCCATTACATTTGAATTTTCAGTGAAATGATATCACTTTGGCAATTCTAAATTGCTTAAATCAAGGAGTCCACTAACAGCTAGAGTTTTGTTTTGTTTTCATTTGTCATCCTTACCATTTACGCTGTGACTGTCAAATAAGACAACTAGTAACTTCTATGCATAACTTTGCACTGGGACCAGAAGAAATTTAAATGATATATGGTAAAAATAAAAATAAAAATAAATCACCTTTAATGAAAGTGGCTGGCGCAGGTACAACTGACTGTCAGCTTAAATGATATTAGTACCTTTCTCAGTATGAAATTTAATTTTCTTTTATATGCTGGCAATGTCTAGTGTCATTTCTTATAAACTGGCTTGTCAGAATTTGGCAGCAAACATGTTAAGAGGTATGCTGAAGTTAACCATAAGGAAGAAAAACTATGTTATATCTCAGCAGCATATAGATACCAAGAGACCTTATTCTCTACTGTCAATAGGTCTAAAGTTAATTAGAGAAATAAATTATCTTTGTTTAGTCATAAGAACCCTCTTTTAATTTCCTGAAGCAAAGAAGAAAGTATTTGTTGAAATACATAAAATTAAGAGATAAAGGAATGCAAAATAGAGCAAGAGGTATTATATGATCATGCTCGTCAGTTTTACCTAAATGTGACATGATTAGAATGAATATGCAGGCCTAATATATTCCTTCTTCAAGATGCCAGTCCTAAACCAGCCACTTCCTTATGTTCCACCCAAAGATAAACTATGAATACAAAATGGAAGGAAAATGTGTCGATTTTTTTCACTGCTGAATCTCCAGTAACTAGAGTAGAGACTGACTATATGTAGCAGGTGATAGATAATAATCAATTGTATTCATGGACGAAAGAATGAACAACATGGTATCAGCTGAAATGTCAATTGTGAAGATGTCCCCAACTGAGCAAAAGTAAAACATCAAAAGATTAAGCATGGTTGTTAAATACCTTATAAATGTATTTTAACCCTACCCTCTCTTCTCCATTCCCCTTGCTTTAATTAAAGTATAATTATTTTCCACCAGGGATCTTGCAGTGCCTTCATGCACCTTCACAATTTCACCCTCCATATTTAACTAAAATTATATCTTTTTAACTGTGTATATAGTTCTCCTTTTTTGCCTGCCATGCAGTCCCAGTAATAGAAAGGTTGCCGTGAAATTCCTTATCATGGAAGGAATTGCAACGTTGCAGTTGTCTGGCTCCAGCTTAGTTTTCAACTTCATTCTAGCCATAGAGTCATTTCCAAAATACCTAACGCTCTTTCACATTTTTATACTTTTACATGAGCTATGCCCTCCCCTAGAAATTTCTGTGCCCATACGTCAAATGGCTATTATATTTGTCCTTTAAGTTTAGTTCAAATAATCCCTCTTCTGAAAAATAATTTCCGATAACATTTTCTCCTTTCTCTCAAGGAAATTCAACATTTTCCAACCTATGGTTCTAAAGTACTTCATATAAATAGTCAACATGCTGTTTGATATATAATCAAGATATATTATAAATACTTATAAATAAGTATTTCATATAAATATGAAATACTAAAAGCTTTAAAATGGATCTCATCTGTTCCCAGGAATTTATACTTAGCACCATATAACTTCTCAAAAATATGTATTGGAATGAACAGTAAATTTACATGGTCATATAATATTTAAAGTACTTGTATTACACAAAGCTTCCTAAATGCTTTTGATATAAAGAAAATAAAAAAGACATAGTCCTTATCCTCAAAGAGTTTAGAATCTAGGAAGAAGATACTCATGCAAATAACCTATCAAGAAGGAAATGGCAGCCCACTCCAGTGTTCTTGCCTGGAGAATCCCAGGGATGGGGGAGCCTGGTGGGCTGCCGTCTATGGGGTCACACAGAGTCGGACACGACTGAAGCGACTTAGCAGCAGCAGCTTAGAGTTTGGCTCTTTGTGAACACTCACCAACTGTTAGTTGAACAAAAAATGAGAAAGAAGGAAATGTTTGTTGAGGTTTACCTATCTTGGACTATATACTTTTTAAGTATGCAGGTGACAACTCAAGTCTGGGCCTCCTGATTCCAGGTCCAGGGCCTTTTCTTCTTTACAGTCTCTGGTTATGTTTGGTATTATCATTCATTATGAATATATAGTGATTTCCATGCTTGACTAGAAAAGACTGCTAACAGTATTCATGATTCTTTCACTTGCTTTTGTTATTCAGTGATTCTATTGCTATAATTTCTTCTTCATTAGAAATTATTATCATTTAGGACCATGTTTTTCTTTTGCCTTCAATCCATATCACTCAGAATGCTGCATCTAGCTCTTTCTTTGGAGAAGGCAATGGCAACCCACTCCAGTACTTTCGCCTGGAAAATCCCATGAATGGAGGAGCCTGATAGGCTGCAGTCCATGGGGTCGCTAAGAGTTGGACGCACCTTAGTGACTTCACTTTCACTCTTCGCTTTCATACATTGGAGAAGGACATGGCAACCCACTCCAGTGTTCTTGCCTGGAGAATCCCAGGAACGGAGCAGCCTGGTGGGCTGCCGTCTATGGGGTCGCAGAGTCGGACACGACTGAAGCGACTTAGCAGCAGCAGCACCAGCAGCAGCAGCATCATATTATGGGCTCCCCTGATAGCTCAGTTGCTAAAGAATCTACCTACAATGCAGCAGACCCCAGTTCGATTCCTGGTTTGTGAAGATACGCTGGAGAAGGGATAGGCTACCCACGCCAGTATCCTTGGGCTTCCCTGGTAGCTCAGCTGGTAAAGAATCTGCCTGCAATATGGGAGACCTGAGTTCGATCCCTGGGTTGGGAAGATCCCCTGGAAAAAGGAAATGCTACCCCCTCTAGCATACTGGCCTGGAGAATTCCACAGACTGTATAGGCCATGGGGTCACATAGAGTCTGACACGACTGAGCGACTTTCACTTTCACAGCATATTAGAATTGCAGAAATACAGAAAGGTAGTGAATTCATAGTATGAATAGTATCTTTATCTTGGAGAGAAAGAAAGCTTCACATGAGTGACGATATTAAAATTGAGACTTGAAGATAAAGGAATTTGCCTATTGAGGAAAAAACTCCAAGTAGGTGAATCAAGACCCGAAGAGTTCCACCCAAGGAGGAAAGTGAGCTAGAGAAGCTTCTAATTATTTGATGCCATTCTTATTTCAGTTTGAAGAAACAGATGAGATATTTAGGACAGGTGATTTTATAATAGTATCCTTACCCTTCAAATTATTTCAGAATGAGCTTAAGTCAGATGTCATCATTTAGAAAATAATAAGTTTCAACACTGGCACGTATGATATGAGTTGGTAAAAGTGAAAGTGAAAGTGTTAGTGGCTCAGTGGAACCTAAATGTAAAAATATTCAGACACCATCACCAGCCTCTTGAGTTTTTAGGGTTCATTCATTTGTTGTGAAATGATTCATTTCCTTATAGGTACTGATTAACTTGGTTATAACTTAAAAATTTGGCATATATGATTAGAAATGATAAAACTTAAGTGTATTTATTGTCTATCAACAATCATATGTTGTGAACACAAATCAACTAACAAAGTTAGAGTTGATATATTAATTTTCACCTAAAATTTTAAAATAAAAAATTAATTGTCAAATTGCAAGTAATTTTGATTCATATACTTGATATATTTGATATTTAAGAATAATTTGAGTTTATATACCCTTCCTACCTGTTCTCTCAATTTTCTGAAACTAAAAGTATATTTTCAAGCAAATAGCTTAAAAAGATGACCCAGAGAGATGTTATGGGGAGGGAGGTGGGAAGGGGGTTCATGTTTGGGAATGCATGTAAGAATTAAAGATTTTAAAATTTAAAAATTAAAAAAAAATAAATAAAATTTAAAAAAAAATGATTTTGTTTTTGCTTCTGATGACACATTGAAGAATTTTAAATTTGACAAGAAATCAAAATTCTTCATTATTCCCTAAAGTTTATTTCCAGTTATATCATCATTCTCATGATATTTTAATAACCTGCATTTTTCCTTGCTAGCTGAAACATTTTGGAATTATTGTTTAATTAAATAAAATAAAAATCTCTCATTCTGTTTTTTTTTTTTTCATTTCAAAATTTAGATGAATTTGCTGAAATAGTCAATTTTCTCTCTGTGAACACTACATATAAGAGAGTTTCTTGGAATCAAAGGAACAAGAGAATTAGAAGCAATTATCTTGCATATTGATCTGGTGATGCTGAGTCAAGGATTTCTGTAGGGCAGTAACTCTCTTCTCTAAGAACATTCAGCTCTTCTGGAAAAGGAGCACTGCCAAATCATCATGGAACTTTACAGAAAAAACATAATAACACTAGACAAAAAATTATCTAGATTTCCACATTCTTACTCTGTTAACAAAAAGTTATGAAGCAGTTAGAAACCAAAATGGAGAAGTGAATTGAGACTCAAATAAAAATAACAGAAGTTTGAGGAAAACTGAGATCATAGAGTTATAGCACTCATGGCCAAAAATGTTCCTTCTAAGTCTCTGTAAAACAAACAAACAAAAACAGCAAGTAAGATTCAATCACTAAGAAAAAAAAAAAAAGAACTGGACATTAGATTTGGTCATTGATAACACTTGTGTTGAGAAGTAAATGAGAAAGGAAGATTTCACTAAGATGAAAGGTATGAATAGAGAACTGAATACATATGTTTTACTCCTCTTCTTAAGGCCTGAAACTATCAAATCTATCATCTGTCTGTCACTGTCTATATATCTATTCATCCTTCTATTACCTGTGTATCCATGCGTCCATTCATCCCTCTATCATTATCTGTCTAATCTGTCATCCATCTAGAAATAGATAAAACTAGAGTAGGGATGACCATCAGAGGAGAAATGAGATGTGAACATAGTTTGAGATATGGGAAATAGTCAGATAAGCACTAAGTGACATAACTTAGACAAAGCTGAAAACCAGCTACCTGTAGAAGAGGATGGCAAGGTGAACCAAGCTGTCTGTGCTGCAGCAAGAACCTGTGGGAAGATGTCTGATGTGGAGGCACTGTAGGAAGGGTGAGGAGTGGACCTAATGACCAGTTTGCATTAAGGACGAGGTTAAATGTCCAGGTTTGCCTTCACATTATCCCAGACATACAGGTGAATATATCTTCAAGACTAGGCAAGAGATGAATGATTTATCTTCTGTAAAAACTTAGAATAAACCAAGATACAAGAATGCCAAGGATACCTAAGAGTGAGGGTGAAAAACTGTCCTGACACCAAGGAATTAGGTGAGATTATTCAACTTGTGATTCTGATCCTAGTTGTCTAACCAACTACTATTGTGTGGACATTATAACACCACACAAGAGATAGAAAATGTATCACTGAAGAAACTGAAGAGCTGAAGGGAAAACAAACAAACCTAGAGACACAGACCTTAGGAAATCCAAGTAATTTTACTTATTTCACAAAATTTCACTGTGGAGTAAAGCTGTCCATCAACAAGTCCCTGGTCCCCGTTATACATAAGCACACACAGAATGTCAATAGGGTGTTCTATTGTGTGTGTGTGTGTGTGTGTTTCCTTCTGTTGGTTTTTAACTGCCTTATTGAGATATAATTTACATACCATAAAATTCACCCATTTGCAGTGTACAATTCAGTGATTTTTAGTGCATTCACAGAGTTGTGAAACCATCAACACAATCAGCTTTTAAAATATTTTCTTTACCCCAAAGGAAACTCTACTCATTAGCTTTCACATCCCATTTTATCCCAATTCCAGCAGCCCTAGGCAATCACTAATCTACTTCATCTCTCTAGATTTGCCAGTTCTTGACATTTCATATAAATGAAATAATATATTATGTGGACTTATGACTAGCTTCTTTTAGTTTAGTGTTTTCAAGGTTCACAGAAAAGCTTTTTTAAATATATGTGACAGCTTTATTGAGATGTGATTCACATATCAAACATTTCACCTGCTTGAAGTGTAAAATTCAGTGTTTTTTTAGTATATTCACAGTGTTGCATCTATCACCACAATACATTTTAAAACATTCCATTACTCTAAAAAGGGCTTCCCTGGTGGCTCAAAGGTTAAAGCATCTGCCTGCAATGCAGGAGACCTGGGTTTGATCCCTGGGTCGGGAAGATCCCCTGAAGAAGGAAATGGCAACCTACTTCAGTACTCCTCCCTGGAGAATCCCATGGAGAGAGGAGCCTGGTAGGCTACAGTCCACGGGGTTGCAAAGAGTCGGACATGACTGAGTGACTTCACTTCACTTCACTTCACTCTAAAAAAAGTCCTGTTTACACTAACAGTCACAGCCCATTTCTCTTTGACACCTCAAGGTCTAGGCAATCACTAACCTAATTCCTGTCTCTATAGGTTTGTTTATCCTCAACATTTCATATTAAATCATACAATGAATGGTCTTTGTGACTGGGTTCTTTCACTTAGCATAATGTCTTCATGGTTCATCCACATTGTACCATGTATGAGCAGGAGTCTTTTTTTTTTTATCATCAATAAGCTTTTTAAGACTTAATTATTCAATTATCATTCAACAGCCAAATGTCAAAAATTGGTTGATGAAATCTTATGATAATGTTGAAGAAATCTTTCAGAAAGGAGTAAAAATTACAAAGATAGAAAAGGGAAGAGAGGAGTAGAATATTATATAAAATTTCCAATACACTACTAACAAAAATGGAAAATTGAACCAACAAAAAATGGGAAGAAATTATAAAATACTTTGTACTCAAAGGAATCAAAGAAAATTTAATTCCATATCAAAAGATCACAATAATTGGCCTACATCACAGTTGGAAAAATGATCTTCCCAGGGGCAATCATCCAATGATTCAGAATATAGGGACACAGAAAAAAATCCTGAGGAATAAAAATAAGCCAGTCATATATAATACAACAAAAAAATATCATCAGCCTGTTCAGTAGTAATACTGAAATTCTGGATACAGTGGTGCAGGCCTTCAGAAGGTTGAGACAAATTGATTTAAAATCCAAAACTCCATACCCAAATAGCAATTAGAGTTGAAGCCATTGTCAAGCTATTTTCACATATGTAAACATTAAAGAGACATTTCCCTTCCCAGGAATCTATTTTGGGGTAAGCAGGCTCCAAAAGAGAGCAGGCTAAGAGACAGAGGCCTACCCAAGTGACTCAGTGGTAATGAATACACCTGCCAAAGCAGGAGACACAGGAGACATGGGTTTGATCCCTGGGTCAGGAAGATTCCCTGGAAGAGGGCATGACATCCCACTCCAGTATTCTTTCCTGAAGAATCCTATAGGACAGAGGAGCCTAGTGAGCTATAATCCATAGGGTCGCAGAGAGTCAGACACGAATTAGCACACAGGAAACAGGAAGATACCTGGATCCAGGACTGGAGGATTAGACAGGAGAGAGAAAGCAAGGACAGAAGATGCACAGTTGAGGAAGGACACCTAGGACGACGACTGTGGCTAGAGAGAGGTCACACAGGACAGAAACAGCTTGAAGAGAAGTGAATGGAATAAAAATTTCCTTTCCTGATGGCTCAGTTGGTGAAGAGTTCGCCTGCAATGCAGGAGCCCTGGTTGGATTCCTGGGTCAGGAAGATCCACTGGAGAAAGGAAAGGCTACCCACTCCAGTATTCTTGGGCTTCCCTTGTGGTTCAACTGGTAAAGAATCTGCCTGCAATGCGGGAGACCTGGTTCTGATCCCCGGGTTTGGAAGATCCCCCAGAGAAGGGAAATGCTACCCACTCCAGTATTCTGGCCTGGAGAATTCCATGGACTGTGTAGTTCATGGGGTCACAAAGTGTTGGGCACGAACGAGCAACTTTCACTTTGATGTGCTTAAATTCAGGGTGAAGAGTTTCAGAGTTTTTTTTTTTTCTGTTGTTGTTGTTTTGTTTTAATATACTGTTAGGATGAAGAAAAGGGAACCCTGTGGGTGGATAAGGGCTGGGGATTGGGGTTAACTTTTACCTTCCATAGTGTAAAATAAACAGGTTATTTACAAAGTTTAAAAAATAAAATTAAAAAGTAGCAGTATTAGAACATCATTTAGCAGTAAAGAAGTAAATGCTGTAATAAATAGCTACTTTGAGAGAAGTTACCTTTGGGACTCAGAACTCAAAGATGAGGATGAATTGCTTACAGTAATTTTATTTTCCATTGTCCTTCCTACTTCTCTTCTCCATCCCACTCCCTCCCTCCCTTCCCCTCTTCCATTCTTTCTTCTAATTTCTCCTCCTCCTCCTTCTCCTCTTCCTTTCATATTTGCCATTCATATTTCAATGCTGCTGCTGCTAAGTCACTTCAGTTGTGTTCAACTCTGTGCTACCCCATAGATGGCAGCCCATCAGGCTCCCTCATCCCTGGGATTCTCCAGGCAAGAACACTGGAGTGGGTTGCCATTTCCTTCTCCAATGCATGAAAGTGAAAAGTGAAAGTGGAGTTGCTCAGTGGTGTCCCACTCTTAGCGACCCCATGGACTGCAGCCTGCCAAGCTCCTCCATCCATGGGATTTTCCAGGCAAGAGTACTGGAGTGGAGTGGCATTGCCTTCTCCGCATATTTCAGTGAGTTACTTTAAAAATCATACCAGAGATAATCCATCAGAAAACCGATCATTCAATAAAAGAGAAAGAACTGTGCGTACATTTTTCAGGTTAAAAAAAAAAAGAAGTGTTGATTGAAGCAATAAAAACTGTTTTCACACACTTGTCGGAGAATACTAAAAGTTTCATCTAAATTCAACTTGAATTAAGAAAATAGACTTCCAAAAATTAGCTTTCCAACTTCCAACCTAAAATGCTCTGACTACCTAAAATGAACGATTAAGATGCTTTGTATATTTATGTATATTTATAGACATCAGCTATGCAATAAAATATGTAAGGATACACATCAGATTCACCAGTAAGTTAAAAAAAACCACAATATTATTGCTACATATTAACGCATTTTTGCCTAGTTATAACATAAAAGGCAAAAACACACTATGCCATGTCCCCCACAAAGATAAAACCACATTCATTGAAGTTGCTCTTGATTGTTGGGTTCTTGATTATTGTGTAGTGTTCTCCACTTCTATAAGCCAGTTATCAATAACTAAACAAACCCTCAATAGTTGAACATTAATGTGTATTTCCTCTGAATTTCAAGTAAAAGAAATTAGGTACTATAGTAAATTATAGTAAATTTCATTTTCTTAAGCAGGATAACAATTTGGAAGAGAAAAAAAGAAAAACTTAATCCAACTGTTGAATAACAGCATAGCTCTGTACCTATGATTGCAACCAGAATAATATATAAGCCTGTGTTTCCACTGTGTGGCAATCAGCTGACTACCTTCCTCAATATTTCTGAAATCATCCATTATTATTCTTTGAATTTTATTATATTTGGTTAACTGCCCTTTATTTGTCCTTAATTTCTTTTTAGCTGTCAATATGTCAGTGTCATGAAGAATGAACCTACACACCCACCAGAGAAAAAAAGTGATACAAAAAAAATTACTAATAAGTTCCTTGATGCCTGAAATGAGCAGCTTCAACTTTAGCTTATTTAGTATTGAGACTGAATTCACCTTCTATTGATGAATTGGGAGCATTTACAAATGCATGGCTAGACACAGAATGTTAAATTAAAATGAGTAGACTGCAAAAAACAAAGCTGACAAAGCCAAAGCTATTTTGTTCACTAAATGGATTTTTCTGTAATTGGGAAAAAAAAGAAACTAAATTAGTCACATTAATGTAATTCAATCTTAATTATTGCCTTAAGAGTGCATTTAAATATTTATGAACAATTCCTTCCAAATGCTTTGTCAGCTCTATTCCATTAAACAGCATTCTATCAATTGTACTTTTTGAAAATAACTTTGTTTTCTTCACTACACTGTGACTCCTGATATTCAAAAATGTTGTACCTAAGAGCAAATGGCATCTGAAGCTGGGGTCATTTAGGAACTCAGATACTGCTGGTTTCTGAGACCCCAGACAGTGGCTCTTGGGTGGGGGTCAGGCATCACACAACAACTAGGAATGTATGTATAAACTACTTGGTCCAGCAATATTTGTACCTGGATATTAAGTGTTGCTCTTCTGCTCAGCTGAAGGTCACTTACTAAGCTGAGGCCACTTGTCTGTCTCAACACAGAAAGTCAGTAAATGTGTGGAGAAGCAAAAATCAACACATCTTCCTGCTTCCTAGGGGAGGGAAGCTGAACTAATATACACCTGACAACTGTGTCAGATTTAACTTACAAAATGTAACATTATTCCTCTCCCTTCACACTCTTTAAAGAAAATCGGAGGAAATGCTGGCTGTCATAAACTTGAGTTTTATCTCATTTATGTATTAGGATCTATTAAACACAATCAGCTATTTTTAACTGCCTGAAATTTATCAGTCTATCAGCCATTATTGTCCTACATGTCATATTGCCTTCTTATTATCTGCACACCAACACTTCTCTGTGTGTGCATTGTTTTAATTTACTATCTTTTCAAAATTTCATCTCCAAAATAGAGAGAAAAGAGTTCTATTCATTATGCAAAACAGAAAAAAACAGGCTTTGGAAAAGTAACAACTCATTGTGTATTTTTTTCATCCAGTACCTTGAATTTACAGAAACAAAAGAGGTAAACCCTCTATTTTTTTTTTTTTTTTTAATGTTGGACATACCTACTGGTCATAGGGAAAGTAGGAACAGCTATTTAAAAAGCAAGTGTTTGAGGGAGGTGGGAGGGGGGTTCATGTTTGGGAACGCATGTAAGAATTAAAGATTTTAAAATTTAAAAAAATAAAAAATAAAAAAATAATAACTAACAACAAAACATAAAAAAAAAAAGAAAAAGAAAAAGAAAGTGTTTTTGTGAGTTATAAACTATCACAGTTTCTAATCTTGTTCTATCCAGCATATCTTAGCAAATAAGGAACCAATTTTTATTTATAGTCTGAGTAATTACAAATTTCCATCTGAATCTGTTATTTAGTCTGTAAAACACCAAGATGCCGATAAAAGAATGAAGCTGACTTATTTACTGCTTTTCTCCTACTTTGGTTTATTTTCTTAGAATAAATCCATTTTATTCAACATTGGAATTCTTAAGAAACAGAAATTCTTTTATGAGGAACTAAGATTTAAAGACTCCTATTCTAAATGAAAGAATCCCACCTTTGCCTCCTGTTTGACTATAGGAAAGCAAAGGTGGAAAATCCATTTGTTCAAGAACATTTACCTACTTTCATTTCAAGTGAAGAGTAGGAAGATCCCTGCCAAACCCTCACTAGAGACTCATTCTGACATGACTCTGACACATCCCCACCAGTGATTCAGGCTTGGCCCATGAAAACCTCCAGGCACAAACAGATTCATGTCAGCTTGGTCAGACCAAGAGCACAAGAGTTCCAAACAAGAAACAGTGATTCTTTCCTTCTTCTGTAAAAGCTGACTATTTGGAATGAAGGTAGGAGAAAGGTGTCTTACTTAGTTTTCTCTAAATCTTTAAAATTTTATCTTGATTAAATAAAAATGATAAATCATCTAGTTATTGCAGTATAATAATACAGTGTTTGAGCAGACATAAACACAGCAGATGTAAACTCCCTTTTATTTAATCATGTCCACAGAGCATCATTAAGAAACACCCAAATTATAGCTGTGTCTGATCTCAGTAAGTTTCATCCAGCTAAACTTCTGCAATAAAAGAATCTTAACCTCTCCAGAGAATCAAAACCTTCTTTTCATTGTTAAGTTTGTGTTTTTATGCAAATCTGTACCCACCTTTTCCCCCTCAAATTACTACCTTTACACAAATGTAGTCAAACTCTATTACACCACACAGTGGAATGCTGAAAATGTCATGATGACTTCCCATATGTACCTCAATTGATTTCTAAATGTTTTAAAAGCTCAACTTAGTTTCTTGTATTTTTAACATTTGGCACCAAAAATAAATATTCTCTAATCAAAACTAAATTGACTTAGAAAGATTGTCAGCATTTCAAGAAGCAGATTTTAAGTCCGTTTCAAATCTCATCAGCTAAACTCATTTGTGTGATATATATCTATATCTAGCGATATGTTTTGTCAGTAATTTAAACATCTAAGTTACCCAGAAAACGAAGGACACAAATATATATATAATATATATAATTAATTAATTAAATATATAATTTATATATATATATATATATATATATAAAGTGAAAGTGTTAGTTGTTCAGTTGTGTCTGCCTCATTGTGACCCCACGAACTTGTAGCCTGCCAGGGGCCTGTGACCATGGAATTCTCCAGGCAAGAATACTGGAGTGGGTTGCCATTCCCTTCTCAAGGAGATCTTACCAACCCAGGGATTGAACCCACATCTCCTGCACTGCAGGCAGATTCTTTACTGCCTGAGCCACCAAGGAAGTATATATATATAAGCCTAGGTTATCTATACTTTCATACATAGTCAGTTTTCTGTTCACATAGGTCATAATATATTTGAAACAGGTATGAAAGTACAATTAAAGAAAAGGCAATATTTCTACTTTACATGGAATTTGAATTTCATATTTCAGATATTTTAACAGCCTAACAAGTTAATGTATGGTTCTCATCAATTATGAACAAATTGAATACCATTTTAAAAGTGGAAATTAGTATTAATTGCAGACTTTCTAGCATATATTCTGCCTCTTGAATAGATTGTGTGTTGCTTCAGTTATATATTCTAGGGTTTCCTTGTATTATTTCAGTTTACAAGAAAATGTATATTATTACTTAAAACAACCATTTCACATTAAGTCAGGCATCATTTTTCTTGTTATGCAGGTGGGGAGACTGGCTGAAAGGTTGAATCCAAAACAATAGACCCAAAGAAACACACTGCCAAAACTCAGTATCCTACAATAATATTAATAATTTTGTTCTTATTCTTAATTACACAAAGTGGTAAAAATTTAGATATTATAAACTGTAGAACACATGTTCTGGTGGGAGGTGGAAATATAACACTGGAGCATAGAGCAGTGATTAGGAATCATCATATAGATTTTGTACTTTGAACTTTCATGACTCATAAGTCTATCCTGGAGATTAAAAATGTGAGCAAATTTGAATGTATAATACACAGAAATAGCAGGCATTGAGGGTTTGAGTTTAGGGATAATGACTTAATGCTCAGATAAAAATACTTAGAAGAAAAATTTTTAAGGCAGTAATCATACTCCCTTCTGTTTATACATATGTGAATTAGATTTAAAATGAGTTGAAAGAAGAAAAGAAAGCAGGAAAGCAAGAGAAAGTGAGGAAACATGTGAACAATACACAGCTTTCTAGTCTCAAGAGATAAGTATGGGTCTTTTAATTTGAACTGATGTGAATTCCAATCCCAAAGAAAGGCAATGTCAAAGATTATTCAACTACCCCACAATTGCACTCATCTCACATGCTAGCAAAGTCATATTCATATTCTCCAAGCCAGGTTTCAACCGTACATGAACCCTGAATTTTCAGATGTTCAAGCTGGATTTAGAAAAGGCAGAGGAACCAGAGATTAAATTGCCAACTTTCATCGGATCATAGAAAAAAGCAAGAGAGCTCCAGAAACATATCTACTTCTGCTTTGTTGACCATGCCAAAACCTTTGACCATGTGGATCACAACAAACTGTGGAAAATTCTTAAATATATGGGAATACCAGACCACCTGACCTGCCTCCTGGGAAATTTGTATGCAGGTTAGGAAGCAACAGTTAGAACTGGACATGAAACAACAGACTGGTTCCAAACTGGAGAGGAGTATGTCAAGGCTGTATATTGTCACCCTCCTTATTTAATATATATGCAGAGTACATCATGTGAAATGCTGGGTTGGATGAAGCGCAAGCTGGAATCGAGACTGCCGGGAGAAATATCAATAACCTCAGATATGCAGATGACACCACCCTTATGGTAGAAAGTAAAGAACTAAAGAGTCTTTAGATGAAAGTGAAAGAGGAGAATAAAAAGTTGCCATAAAACTCAACATTCAAGAAACTAAAGTCATGGCATCTGGTCCCATCACTTCATGGCAAATGGATGGGGAAACAATGAAAACAGTGACAGACTTTATTTTCTTCGACCACAAAATCACTGCAGATGGTGACTGCAGCCATGAAGTTAAAAGCCACTTGCTCCTTGGAAGAAAAGCTATGACCAACCTAGACAGCATATTAAAAAATAGAGACATTACTTTGCCAACAAAGGTCTAGTCAAAGCTATGGTTTTTCCAGTAGTCATGTATGGAGGTGAGAATTGGACTGTATAGAAAGCTGAGCACCGAAGAATTGATGCATTTCAACTGTGGTGTTGGAGAAGACTCTTGAGAGTCCTTTGTACTGCAAGGAGGTCGAACCAGTCCATCCAAAAGGAAATCAGTCATGGATATTCATTGGAAGACTGAAGCTGAAACTCCAGTACTTTGGCCACCCAATTTGAAGAGCTGACTCTTTGGAAAAGATCCTGATGCTGGGAATGATTGAAGGCAGGAGAAGAAGGGGACTACAGAGGATGAGACGTTTGGATGGCATCACCGACACAATGAACATGAGTTTGAGCAAGCTTGAGATTTGGTGTTGGACATGGAAGCCTGGCATGCTGCAGTCCATAGAGTTGCAGGCAGGCACAACTGAGAGGCTGAACTGAACTGATGTGAATTCATAGAATATGAGAAACATCAAATTTTAATGGTGCTTTCTACTTCTTTTATACTACTTTTAGTCTTTAGTGGTATATGAGAATGAAATTTCATTTTTGAATTTTAAAATTTCAGTGTTTTGCTCACATCTTTAACTTTTCACATAAGTTGTTCCTACTACATCAAGTGAGAACAGATGTTGGTTATCTATATTAGCCAAATAATATAGTCTAGAAATCTGAAAATTTTCTAATCTGTATTTTTCACTTCACAGTTTTTTTTTTTCCTTTATGAAAATTAGGACAGGATTTGTCCACTTGTATGTTTCTATAAATAATCCATTCTTAATAATTTACAAAAGACAAAAGAATAGCTTCATAGTGCTGAACTGTTTGCAACTCCATGGACTGTAGCTCTCCAGGCTCCTCTCGCCAAGGGATTCTCCAGGCAAGAATACTGGAATGGGTTGCCATTCAGTTCTCCAGGGCATCTTCCTGACCTAGGGATTGAATCCAGGTCTCATTGTTGCAGGCAGGTTCTTTGTCTTCTGAGCCACCTATTGCATTGTAGTGCAAGGAAAATCAGAGAGAATTTTATCTCTGCACTCATACTCTCAGATCCACCTTAAACTTTTTCCCCACAATAAACTAAAGCATATTGTGTTTTAAGGGAACATATTGAGTTTACTTCTGTAGTGTCATTAAGAGTTTCTACTTTAAGAAAATTTACATGATAAGGTTCTCTCTAGATATAAAGCTTGGCTGTCTTCTGCTTTTTCCAGAAGTCATGGGATCATTTCTTAAAGTGTCTGAAGCTGTGAAATATCTATAAAATCAGTTCAGTAGTGTAACATATTCTTTCCATCCCAGCTATCTTGGACATTAATTCTGTTATTGCTGAGACATATTTTATACATCATCTATTTTATAAAGAATTATTTTTAGCTCCATCTTACAAAGAGGTAACTATAAGATGAACAATATAAGACAGAACTACTCAACCAGTCCTGTCTTCACTGTAAAAAAACATAGTCTATCTGCCCATAGCTTGATGTGAGAAGTAGTCTAAAGGTATCAAAGAGAAGGAGGTATTCTTATCCTACTTCAAGGCTCAGTTTCTTAGAAGGAAGCTGCAACTTAAGATTTTAAATCATTGCCTTCACAATTTAACTATTTATTAAATATTGTTGAAAACTTTAGTGTCACATACAAAAAACAAACCAAAAAAAGGTATTACCTCTCATAGTAAAGAGTGGTTTTGACATATAAGTAACAAGTGTGGTAAAGTTAAAAGAGATTTAACAAAAAAAAAGGGTCACTGATTACTTTTTGCCAATTTTTACTTTACCCAGGGAAAGAAAGCAAAATTTGACATGTAAACATTAAATCTTGTTTAATTAATTAAAGAACAACAATCCCTCTCACTAAGCACAATTTGTATCCCTTGGCAGTCACTTAAAGATTTGAATACCTTAGAAAAAAATAATATACAAACTCATAAATCTGTTCTTGATATCAAATATCTACAAAGATTTTCCAGGGATGTTTATAAATTGTTGTATATAAACCAATAGTGCTGGTGTGTAAACATAGATAAAGATTAACTAAATACATTTTTCTATAATAATTTATTGCACATTGAAAAATATCTTGTTTGCTAAATGAAAACTACAGCCTTGAAATTTCTCTAAAAATCTTTTTTTCTTTTTTTAAACAAAATAAGATTTATAAAAGCAATATGCCCAACTAAAAAATCAAAACAATATCACTGTGCTGGTCTACTGAATTAATTAAATCTGCTTTTCTAAAATGACGACATTTTATTGGACAAAACACAAAGGTGTATTTTTCACATTCTTCCTAAGCTGTAAACAAATCAAGATAAATGTAATTTTAGTCAGTATAGTCTAGTTTTAGCCTTTTGTGTATTATTTCTATTACTAGCATTTTATATCCTACTCCAGTATCATCAGAAGTTTGAGAAAAGAATCCACTGACTTCACATATTCTTGAATAGCTGACATCAAGTATAATGTTCTAGATCTAATTCCAGCACTTTCACAGCATTATCTTCCAGGATTTGAAACAGCTCAACTGGAATTCCATCACTTCCACTAGCTTTGTTCATAGTGATGCTTTCTAAGGCCCACTTCACTTCACATTCCAGGATGCCTGGCTTTAAGGTGAATGATCACACCATCGTGATCGTCTGGGTCATGAAGATCTTTATGTACAATTCTTCTGTGTATTTTTGCCACCTCTTCTTAATATCTTCTGAAGCCCATCTTTGCATGAAGTGTTCCCTTGGTATTTCTAATTTTCTTGAAGAGATCTCTAGTCTTTGCCATTCTGCTGTTTTCCTCTATTTCTTTGCATTGATCTCTGAGGAAGGCTTTCTTATCCCTCCCTGTTACTTTGGAACTCTGCATTCAGATGCTTATATCTTTCCTTTTCTCCTTTGCTTTTCGCTTCTCTTCTCTTCACAGCTATTTGTAAGGCCCCCCAGATAGCCATTTTGCTTTTTTGCATTTTTCTTCCATGAGGATGGTCTTGATCCCTGTCTCCTGTACAATGTCACGAACCTCCATCCATAGTTCATCAGGCACTCTATCCTGGAAGATGATGCTGTGAAAGTGCTGTACTCAATATGCCAGCAAATCTGGAAAACTCAGCTGGGGCCACAGGACTGGAAAAGGTCAGTTTTCATTGCAATCATAAAGAAAGACAATGCCAAAGAATGCTCAAACTACCATACAATTGCACTCATCACACACGCTAGTAAAGTAATGCTCAAAATTCTCCAAGCCAGGCTTCAGCAATACAGGAACCATGAATGTCCAGATGTTCAACCTGGTTTTACAAAAGGCAGAGGAACCAGATATCAAATTGCCAACATCTTCTGGATCATCAAAAAAGCAAGAGAGTTCCAGAAAAACATTTATTTCTGCTTTATTGATGATGCCATAGGTTTGACTGTATGGATCACAATAAACTGTGGAAAATTCTGAAAGAGATGGGAATACCAGACCACCTGACGTGCTTCTTGAGAAATCCGTATGCAGGCCAGGAAGCAACAGTTAGAACTGGACATGGAACAACAGACTGGTTCCAAATAGGAAAAGGAGTACATCAAGGCTGTATATTGTCACCCTGCTTATTTAACTTTTATGCAGAGTACATCATGAGAAACGCTGGACTGGAAGAAACACAAGCTGGAATCAAGATTGCCAGGAGAAATATCAGTAACCTCAGATATGCAGCTGACACCACCCTTATGGCAGAAAGTGAAGAGGAACTAAAAAGCTCTTGATAAAAGTGAAAGAGGAGAGTGAAAAAGTTGGCTTAAAGCTAAACATTCAGAAGACTAAGACCATGGCATCTGGTTCTATCACTTCATGGGAAATAGATGGGGAAACAGTGGAAACAGTGTCAGACTATTTTGGAGGGCTCCGAAATCACTGCAGATGTGATTGCAGCCATGAAATTAAAAGATGCTTACTCCTTGGAAGGAAAGTTATGACCAACCTAGACAGCATATTCAAAAGCAGAGACATTACTTTGCCAACAAAGGTGTGTCTAGTCAAGGCTATGGTTTTCCTGTGGTCATATATGGATGTGAGAGTTGGACTGTGAAGAAAGCTGAGTACGGAAGAATTGATGCTTTTGAACTGTGGTGTTGGAGAAGACTCTTGAGAGTCCCTTGTACTGCAAGGACATCCAACCAGTCCATTCTGAGGGAGATCAACCCTGGGTGTTCTGTGGAAGGACTGATGCTAATGCTGAAACTCCAATACTTTGGCCACCTCATGTAAAGTGTTGAATCACTGGGAAAGACTCTGATGCTGGGTGGGATTGGGGGCAGGAGGAGAAGGGGATGACAGGATGAGATGGCTGGATGGCATCAAAAACTCGATGGACAAGATTTTGGGTGAACTCCGGGAGTTGATGACAGACAGAGAGGACTCACATGCTGCAATTCATGGGGTCTCAAAGAGTTGGACATGACTGAGCAACTGAACTAAACTGAACTGAACTTTAGTTTCTCTTTGCAAAATCACAATGTATCTAAACATCCATTAAAGCTTCTTCTCATTCCATTTCACATTTTAAAATTATTCTTTTTGAACCTGATATATCACAGGAAAAGATAAATAAATTTCTATAGAGAGTCTTGCACTTTAAAGAGTGCATCTATTTTCCCAGAGTTTAGTACTATTTATGATTTTTAAACGTGTTTTCTTTGACAGGGAGAATGAGGATATTAATGGAACATTTTTTTTAATGCAGGAATTAAGGTTATAGCACAGGGATTCCCAGGTGGTACTAGTGGTAAAGAACCCAGAGACTTAAGAGATGCTGGCTTGATCCCTGGGTTGGGAAGATCCCCTGGAGGAGGGCATGGCAACCCACTGCACTATTCTTGCCTGGAGAATTCCATGAACAGAGGAGCCTTGTGGGCTATGGTCCATGTGGTCGCAAAGAGTCAGACATGACTGAGTAAATAAGCACAGCACATATGTGTGTGTACGTGTGTGTGTTTATCTACAAACACAATATTTTCTTTATCCATTTCTCTGTCGATAGATATTTAGATTGTTTCCATATCTTGGTTATTCTAAATAACACTGTTATGCTCACTGGAGTGCATGTTCCTTTTCAAATTAGGGTTTTTATCTTTTCTGGATGTTCCCTCAGCAGTAGGATTGCAGAATCATATGGTACCTATTTTTAGCCATTAAGGAAGTTCCGTACTGTTCTCCATAGTGCCTGCACCAGTTTACATTCTCACTAACAGAGCGAGAGAGTTGCCTTTCCTGCAAACCCTCTCCAGCATTTATTATTTTTAGACATTTTGATGATGGTCATTCTGATTGATGTGAGGCAGTACCTCATTGTAGCACTGGACATGAAACAAATGATTAGTTTAAAATTCGGACAGGAGTTTGACAAGGCTATATATTGCCATCATGCTTGTTTAGCTTATATGCAGAATTCACTTCAGTTAAGTCCCCCAGTCATGTCCAGCTCTTTGTGACATTATGGACTACAGCCTGCCAGGTCTCCCTGTCCATCACCAACTCAGAAGTTTACTCAGACTCATGTCCATTGACCTGGTGATGTCATCCAACCATCTCATCCTCTGTCATTCCCTTTTCCTGCTTTCAATCTTTCCCAGCATCAGGGTCCTTTCAAATGAGTCAGCTCTTCACGTCAGGTGGCCAAAGTATTGGAGTTTCAGCTTCAGCATCAGTCTTTCCAATGAACACCCAGGACTGATCTCCTTTAGGATAGACTGGTTGAATCTCCTTGCAATTCAGGGGACTCTCAAGAGTCTTCTCCAACACCACAGTTCAAATCATCAATTCCTCACTGCTCAGCTTTCCTTACAGTCCAACTCTCACATCCATACATGACCACTCGAAAAACCATAGCCTTGACTAGATGCACCTTTGTTGGCAAAGTAATATATCTGCTTTTCAATATACTGTCTAGTTTGGTTATAACTTTCCTTTCAAGGAGCAAGTGTCTTTTAATTTCATGGCTGTAATTACCATCTGCAGTGATTTTGGAGCCCCAGAAAATAAAGTCTGACACTGTTTCCATTGTTCCTCCATCTATTTCCCATGAAGTGATGGGACTGGATGCCATGATCTTAGTTTTCTGAATGTTGAGCTTTACACCAACTTTTTCACTCTCTTCTTTCACTTTCATCAAGAGGCTGTTTACTTCTTCACTTTCTGCCATAAGGGTGATGTCATCTGCATATCTAAGGTTATTGATATTTCTCTCAGTGATCTTAATTCCAGCTTGTGCTTCATCCAGCCCAGCGTTTCTCATGATGTACTCTAAGTATATCATGGGGAAATGGCAACCCACTCCAGTATTCTTGCCTGGAAAATCGCATGGACAGAAGAGCCTGGTAGGCTACAGTCCATGATGTTGCAAAGAGTCGGACACGACTGAGAGACTTCACCTTACCTTACTTTGAGTATAAGTTAAATAAGCAGGGTGATAGCACACAGCCCTGATGTACTCTCTCCTTTGCCAGTTTGGAACCAATCTCTTGTTTCATATTTGGTTGTAACTGTTGCTTCTTGACCTGTATACAGGTTTCTCAGAAGGTAGGTAAGGTGGTCTCATGTTCCATCTGTTTAAGAATTTTCCACAGTTTGTTGAGACCCACACAATCAAAGGTTTTAGTATAGTCAATGAAGCAGAAATAGATGTTTTCTGAAACTTTCTTACTTTTTTTTGTGATCCAGAAGATGTTGGCAGTTTGATTTCTGATTCTCTGCCTTCTTTAAATCCAGCTTGTTCATCTAAGTCATAGTTTCACACACAGTTGAAGCCTAGTTTAAAGGATTTTGAGCATGACCTTGCTAGCATGTGAAATTAGTGCAATTGTATGGTAGTTTGAACATTCTTTGGGTTTGCCTTTCTTTGGGATTGGAATGAAAACTGCTCTTTACCAGTCCTATGGCCATTGTTGAGTTTTCCAAATTTCCTGGCATGCTGAGTGAAATGCTTCAGTAGCATCAGTTTTTAGGATTTGAAATAGCTCACCTGGAATTCCATCACCTCCACTAGCTTTGCTCATAGCAATGCTTCTTAAGGCCCACTTGACTTCAGACTCCAGGATGTCTGGCTCTAGGTAAGTGACCACACCATCATGGTTATCCAGGTCATTAAGACCTTTTTCATAGTGTTTCCATGTATTCTTGCCACCTTTTCTTAATCTCTTCTGCTTCTGTTAGGTCCTTGCCATTTCAGCCCTTAATTGTGTCTGTGTTTGCTAGAAATATTCCCATAGTATCTCAAGTTTTCTTGAAGAAATCTCTAGTCTTTCCCATTCTATTGTTTTCCTCTATTTCTTTGCATTGTTCACTTAAGAAGGCTTTCTTATCTTTCCTTGCTATTCTCTGGAACCCTGCATTCAGTGAGTGTATCTTACTCTTTCTCCTTTGCCTTGCACTTCTTTTCTCAGCTATTTGGAAGGCCTCTTTAGACAACTATTTCCCTTCTTGAATTCCTTTCTCTTGGGGATGGTTTTCATCACCACCTCCCGTATATTGTTGCTAACTTTCATCCGTAGTTCTTCAGCCATTCTGCCTACCAAATCTAGTCATGGCAAATAGAAAGGGAAAAAGTGGAAGCAGTGAAAGATTTTATCTTCTTGGCCTCCAAAATCACTGAAGACAGTGACTGCATCCATTAAATGAAAAGACACTTGTTCCTTGAAAGAAAAGCTATGACAAACCTAGACAGCATATTTAAAACAAAGACATCAACTTTCCGACAAAGGTCCATATTGTCAAAGCTATTGTTTTTCCATTCGTCCAGTAGAACTGGATAAAGAAGGCTGAGCACTGAAGAATTGATGTTTTTGAATTGTCATGCTGAAGAAGACCCTTGAGAGTTTCCTTGGACTGCAAGGAGATCAAACCAGTCAATTCTAAAGGAAATCAACAGTGAGTATGCACTGGAAGGACTGTTGCTGAAGCTGAAGCTCCAACACTTTGGCCACCTTATGTGAAGAGCCAACTCATTAAAAAAGATCCTGATGAAAGATTGAAGGCAGGAGGAAAAGGGGATGGCAAAGGATGAGATGGTTGGATGGCATCACCAACTCAATAGACATGAGTTTGAGCAAGCTCCAGGAGATGGTGAAGGATAGGAAAGCCTGGCACGCTGCAGTCCATGGGGTTGCAAAGAGTCAGGCATCACTGAGTGACTGAACAACAGTAACAACAATTAGTAATCTTGATCCTCTTTTCATGTTACTTTTAACCATCTGTATTTTCTCCTTAAAGAAGTGTCCATTTAGGTATTATGCCCATTTTTTTGTTTGGGTTCTTCGTTTTTTATTTTTGTTTTTTATTTTTTGGTTGAACTATATGAACTGATTGTATTTTTTGGAAATTAATCCTTTGTTGGTGATATCATTTTCAATTTTTTTTTCCTATTCTGTAGGTTGTCTTTGCGTTTTGCTTATGATTTCTTTTGCCGTGCAATAGTTTTAATAAGTCCTATTTGTTTATTTTTGTTTTTATTTTTATTATTCTAGGAGACATTAAAAAAAAATTGCTGAGATTTATGCCAAAGAGTGTTCTGCCTATGCTTTCCTATAGGCATTTTATAGTATTAGCCTTACATTTAGGTCTTTAATCCATTTTGCATTTGTTTTGGATGTGGTTAGAGAATCTCTTAATTTCATTCTTTTACATGTAACTGTCAAGTTTTCCCAACAGCATTTGTTGAAAAGAAGCTGCATTTTATATTCTTTTCTTCTTTGTAGTAGATTAATTGATCATAAGAATGTGGATTTATTTCTGCATTTTCTGTCTTGTTGTATTGATCTATGTATCTTTTTTTCTTTTTAAATTTTTTTTCTTTTTTTTTTTTTTTTTTACCAGTACCGTACTCTTTTGTAGCTCAGCTGGTAAAGAGTCTACCTGCAATGCAGAAGACCTGGGTTTGATCCCTGGGTTGGGAAGATCTCCTGGAGAAGGAAAAGGCTACCCACTCCAGTATTCTGGCCTGGAGAATTTCATGGACTGTATGGTCCATGGAATCACAAAGAGTCGATACAACTGAGCAACTTTCATTTTCACTATACTCTTTTCTATACTGTAGTTTTGTTTTTAGTCTGAACTCATGGAGACTGATTTCTCCAGCTCTATTCTTCTTTCTCAAAAATTCTTTGGCTATCTGGGGCCTTTTATGTGTTCACACACATTTTTAAAAAATTGTGTCCTAGTTCTATGGAAAATGGCTTTGGTAATTTGATAGAGAGTGCTTTGAATCTGTAGATTGCCTTGAGTTTTAAAGTCATTTTAATGGGCCTGATTCTTCCAACTCAAGAATACAGTATATCTTTCTTAGAAAGGTACAATCTCCCAACATTGATCAAGGAAGAAATACAAATATGAGCAGACCAAGTACCAATACTAAAATTGAATCAATATTTTTAAATTTTCAACAAGCAGAAGTCCAGAACCAGTGACTTTAGGGGAGCATTCTACCAAACATTTAGAGTAAAATTAACACTTATCTTTCTTAAACCACACCTAAAAATTGGAGTGGAAGGAACACTTCCAAACTCATTCCATGAGGCCACCATTACCCTGATATTTTACCAAAAACAGATAGATACCACACAGGCCACTGTCACTGATGAACATAGATGCAAAATTTCTCAACACAGTATGAGAATGTATAGAGCAAAGCAACTCCAATGATACATTAAAAAGCATATATGCCGTGATCAAGTGGAGTCATTACAGAGATGCAAATTTTTTCCATATCTGCAAATTAGTTAGTGTGATATGCCACATTATCAAATTGAAGAATAAAAACTATCTGATGACCTCAGTAGATGCAAAAAAAGCTTTTGATAAAAGTTCAACGTCCATTTCTGATAAAAACCTCCAGAAAGTGGGCATAGAAGGAACACACCTCAACAGAATAATGGTATATAACAGATTCACAGTTTATATCCTACTTAATGGTGAAAAGTTGAAATCACTTCATCAAAGATCAGGTTAAGACAAGGATGTCCACTCTCATCACTTTTATTCAACTTAGTTTTGGAAATCCTAGCCTTAGCAATCAGAAAAAGAAAAAAAAAATTAAAGGAATTCAAATTGAAAAAGAAGTAACACTGTCATTGTTTTCAGATGACATAGAAAATCCTAAAGACACTACCAGAAAAATACTAAACCTCATCAGTGAATTATATAAAGTTACAGGATACAGAATTAATATACAGAAATCTGCTACATTTCTATACACTAGTAATGAAATAACCCAAAGAGAAATTAAGGAAACAATCCTATTTACCATTGCATCAAAAACCAAAAAACTAAAACAAAGGAAACAAACAAAGATCCCAAGAATAAACCTACCTAATGAGACAAAAGACTTGTACTCCAAGAACTACAAAATACTGGTGAAAGAAACTACAGATGACACAAACACACAAACAGGTAGAAAGTTGCTACTTTTTTTTTTTTCTGTTTAAAATTTGGTATGATTATGGAGGATTTAAGTGTATAAATACATATTTATTTTATAATACACTCTAGAAAGTCATTCTAGCTACCCCTCCCCACTTGACTCAGTTAATCTTCCTGAATTAATTTGTTTCAAAAGAGCCATGTGTGATTCTGTAATAATGACATTGGAAACTTGAAGGTTCACCATTAAGACAAATGGTAAAAATTACGAACAGCAACAGCAAAGAATGCAAAAACTTATATGGCCTTTTTGAGAGAGCCCAAATGTCAGACTTAATAGTCAAAGACTTCAAATGAGCCATTATAAATATTCCATGAATAAATAAAATTATGCTTTGACAATGTAAAGGAAAGTACAATGATAATCTCTCATCCTGTGGAGAATATCAAGAAAGATGTATAAATTATATAAATGAATCAAACTAAAATTCAGTAGTTAAAATTTAAAATAATTGAAATGGAAAGTTCAATAGAGGTATACACAGCAATAAATTTAAATTGGTTGAAGAAAAGAATCAGTGAATTTGAAGATAGGTCAAAAAAGATTATGTAATCAAGACAATGAAAAAGGAGTGGATAAAAAAGGATAAATCCTCAGAGAAATGTGGGCCAACATTACATGTTTCAACATACAAATAATGAGCCTACCAGAAAAGGAGAAAGAGAAAAAAAAATAAATTGATGGCTGAAAACTTTACAAATTTAATAAAATCATTAACCTGCACATGAAGAAGTTCAATAAAGTCCAAGTAGGACAAACACCAAGAGATCTATACCTAGACACATCCCAGTAAAAGTACCAGAAGAGAAAGGTAAAGAAAAAGTTTTGAAAGAAGCTAGGGATAAGCAATTCATTTTGTACAAAATAACTTGATAATATTTTTGACTGACTTCTCATCAGAAACTATGGAAAGCAGAAGTTAAGGGATTATATCTTCAAAGTGCTGAACACTTTATACCCAGTAAAGAAATAATAAAATGATGTTATTTTGATTTAAAAAAATGCTTGTGAGTTTAAAATTCAAGAGCATATCAAAGATTCACTTTCAAAGAAATATATATTCTACCTTTTTAGCTTCTTTTTAATGAGCATGGAGAAAATATTGCCACCTAACTTATAAAGGCATATGCCTTGAACAATAAAACATCATCTATGAACACTTTCAATAGGTAATGCCTAGGTCTATGGAGAAATAAAGAGATTTGTAATGAGACAATGTAGTCGTGAGCAAACATCACAGACAGTTTCTTGCCGACAGAAACACTAAGATTTAATCATCCAAAGCTGCTTTGCAGCCGCTGCCAAAGCCTATTAGCTTCACCATCAGGGAGCTTGATGCTTGTTAAGACCACAAGAAAAGCAATGAAACTGCTGCCAAGGCACTGCTTGCCGACGGCGGATGATCCTCATACACCATTTGTTGTACTTCCACTCTTGTTTAGTCCTGTGTTATCTATAGAACTTACTGAGCCTCTCTATCACTACAAAAGGACTTCTAGTGGGAAAAGACTGCTGTTAAGTTAGGGAAACAGAAAAGCCTATGATTCTTCAGAGTTTAATGAAGCAATTAATCAGAAACTTTCTACTGAGTAAGGCACATACTATTTTCATCATAATATCAAAAGTTACTAAGCTTTAGAGGAACATAAGTAAAATATTTTGACTTGAAAATGAGTAGGTGATAAAAAGATTTCCATGGTTTATACCTAGTCCTATATATTTATATCTAATCCTGTGTATAGTTTCTCAACTTCTAATTCACTAACATCATTGTAACTCTATAATTATTAAATCATTTATCAAATTAATATATCAGTGATTCTGTATTATGATTCTTATTTGTGCTGCAAGGATGGAACAATAGAGACAAATTTGACAAATGAGCACAAGAGAGATGGATCAATAATTTTGTTCAGGGAAAACACACATAAAGATCAAATAGGTTGTGTGTATTAGTCGCTCAGTCATGTCCAACTCCTTGTGACCCCATGGACTGTAGCCTGCCAGGCTCCTCCATCCATGGAATGTCCAGGCAAGAATACTGGGATGGGTTGCCATTTCTTCTCCAGGCGTCTTCCTGGGGATTGAACCTGGGTTTTCTGTATTGCAGGCAGCATCTTTACCATCTAAGCCACCAGAGAAGTTTATCTTCACCCTAAGTGAAAGTGAGTACTTGATGAGACAGCGGCTTTTAATTTAAACCTTTGCCAGAAGGGAGAAAAAAAAGAATCCATCATATGACTGGGTCTCAGAGACCAGAATGTAAAAACATTACACTGCTCTCTCTAATTAAAATAAATAAATAAATAAATAAGGAAATTTTACCCCACCCATTATTTCAGCAGTTTTTAAGTATCTAATCAGTTTGTGGCACCAGTAAGGAGTTAAATTGCAAATCAGTCCATCCTTAGCCTGAAAATAAAATAGTTGCCTAAGATATTGACTTACTCATATTTTAGGTGAAATCATTCAAATACCTATTTGGGAAATGTTTTAGAAATTCCAGCATTAAAATTTGCTTGATCTGGGAAAATAACATTCAATTTACTCAATGGTGCTACTAACTTTCACATTTCTCAGTGCTGTAGTCTGGAAAGAATATGGCTTTTCAGTCAGGAGCATTTAGATTTGATCTAGGCTCCAGCCCTTAGGTGTTCCCTGTAGTGCAAACAGGAAAGAATCTGCCTGCAATGCAGGAGACCTGGGTTTGATCCCTGGGTTGAGGGAATCCCCTGGAGAAGGGAATGGCAATCCACTCCAATATGCTTGCCTGGAGAATCCCATGGACAGAGGAGCCTGGGGGCTACAGTTCGTGGGGTCACAAAGAGTAGGACACGACAGCGACTAACACCACTACTACTCCAGCCTTTATATCTTGCACAATTCAGACCACAACTTTTAACTTCTCCAAGTGTTAGTAACTTCATCTATAAAACAAAGAAAGCAGCAATTCATGTAAACTTTTGATTAAAGTTGAAATAAAGTATTGCATATTCAAGGGCTGGATATAGTATTTGTTTCATATGTATTTAATTTTGCTGCTTTCAATCAACCTCTTCACAGAAATAGATATTTAATGACATACTATATAAACACAATAATTTGTAAGAACTCACTATCAAGATCTTTGTGTAAGTACTTTATGGCTGAGTAATATTCCATTGTGCAAAAGTATCACATCTTCTTTATCCATTCCTCTGTTGACATTTAGGCTGCTTCCATGTCTATAAATAACTTGCTCTTATCCCCATACATCTGGGGAAATTATCCAGCCTCCTCCAGTGTCTGTGCCCAAGTATTTCTCAGTCATTCCAGGGAATGGCCCACTTGGGCTCTCAACTTTCTTTACATTTACCTTGACACTTCTACTCTTACCCTCTCTCCTGTTCCAGCTTCCCCTTTGCAGTATCTTCTTCTTATGAATATACTGGAGTGTATTTCACTGCTGCCATTCCTGATGGTATGTACCATGTAAAATCACCATGAATATTAGCTCTCAAGGGTCCCAAAAGCATACTCTTCAAACTTCAAAGAAGTGTAGTGATGAGAATGAACTCTAAGGTTTTACTCCATGCTATCTTTTGAGCACACTGGGCAGCTCTATTATTCCTAGTCCTCCACCATAACTCAGGGAGTTCTCCAGGAAACAGTGCTTTCAGCCTCTGTTGTTCTTGACATGGACTCAAAATGTAAGAAAAAGAAAAGTCTAGAAAGATGAGAAAGTTAACACCCTAGTGGTCTCTTGGCCAGTAAAGACCTTGAGTTGCTGTAACAAAGTATCACAGACTGGGTAACTTAAAGCATCAGGAATTTCTCGTCTCTTAATTTCAGAGGCCAGAGTCCAGCATGAAGGTTACAGAAGGGCCATGCTCCCTCTGAAGCCACTAAGGAAGACTGTTCCAAATCCCACTACTAACTCCTGAGAACCTCAGATATCCTTTGACTTTTACATCCTTCATTCCAATCCTCCTTCTTCACAAGATACTCTTCTAGTATGTCTTCACATTGTCTTTCCTCTATATTTGCACCCAAAGTTCTCCTTTTTATAAGGACACCGGTTATATTGGATTAGGATCAACTCTTGTGAACTCATCTTAGTCTAGTTAATCTTGCAAAGACCCTATTTCCAAATAAGGTTCCAATCTGAACTACTGAGGGTCAGGTTTCCAACGTAGCTTTCATGGGGGACTCAATTCAACTAAAATGCTTCTAGCCATTCTTTCCTTCCCCTACAACAACATAGATCTTCAGTTCAGTTTAGTCTCCAGTTGTATCCAACTCTTTGTGACCCCATGGACTGCAGGACACCAGGCATCCCTGTCCATCATCAACTCCTGTAGCTTGCTCAAACTCATCTCTGTTCAGTCAGTGATGATGTCCAACTACCTCATTATTTGTCATCCCCTTCTGCTCCTGCCTTCAATCCTTCCCAGCATCAGGGCCCTTTCCAGTGAGTTCATTCTTTACATCAGATAGCCAAAGAAGTGGAGCTTCAGCTTCAGCTTCAGCATCAGTCCTTCAAATGAAAACTCAGGACTGATTTTCTTTAGGATTGATTGGTTTGATCTCCTTACAGTCCAAGGGACTCTCAAGAGTCTTCTCCAACACCACAGTTCAAAAGCATCAATTCTTCAGTGATCAGCTATCTTTACAGTTCAACTCTCACAACTATACATGACTACCAGAAAAACCATAGCTTTGACTAGACAGACCTTTGTCCACAAAGTTATATCTCTCTTTTATTATAATTCTATCTATGTTGGTCATAGCTTTTCTTCATAGGAGTAAATGTCTTTTAATTTTGTGGTTGCAGTCACCATCTGCTGTGATTTTGAGACCAAAAAAAAAAAAAAAAAGTCTCTCACTGTTTCCATTGTTTCCCCATGTATTAGCCATGAAGTGATGGGACAAGATGCCATAATCTTCGTTTTTTGAATGTTGAATTTTAAGCCAGCTTTTTCACTATCCTCTTTCACTTTCACCAAGAGGCTCTTCAGTTCCTCCTCACTTACTGCCATAAGGGTGGTGTCATCTGCATATCTGAGATTATTGTTATTTCTTCTGGCAATCCTGATTCCAGCTTGTGCTTCATCGAGGCTAGAATTTTGCAAGATGAATTCTGCATATAATTTAAATAAGCACGATGACAATATACAGCCTTGACGTACTCCACTCCCAATTTGGAATCAGTCCATTTTTCCATGTCTGATTCTAATGGTTGCTTCTTGACCTGCATACAGGTTTCTCAGGAGTCAGATCAGGTGGTCTGGTGTTCCCATTTCTTGAAAAATTTTCCAGCTTGTTGTGATCCACACAGTCAGAGGCTTTGGCGTAAACAATAAAGCAAAAGTATATGTTTTTATGAAACTCTCTTGCTTTTTAAAAGGCTTTGGAGTAGTCCAATAAAGCAGAAATAGATTTCTTTCTGAAACTCTCTTGCTTTTTCTATGATCCAAGAGATGTTGCCAATTTGACCTCTGCTTCTTCTGCCTTTTATAAAACCAGCTTGAACATCAGGAAGTTCACGGTTCACGTATTGCTGAAGCCTGGCTTGGAGAATTTTGAGCATTACTTTACTAGCGTGTGAAGTGAGTGCAACTGTGTAGTAGTTTGAACATTTTTTGGCATTGCCTTTCTTTGGGATTAGAATGAAAACTGACCTTTTCCAGTCCTGTGGCCACTGCTGAGTTTTCCAAATGTGCTGGCATATTGAGTGCAGCATTTTCACAGGGTCATCTAACAGGATTTGAAATAGCTCAACTGGAATTCCATCACCTCCACTAGCTTTGTTCATAGTGATGCTTCCTAAGGCCCATTTGACTTCCCATTCCAGGATATCTGGCTCGAGGTGAGTGATCACAGCATTGTGATTATCTGGGTCATGAAGATCTTTTTTGTACAGTTCTGTGTATTCTTGCCACCTCTTCTTAATATCTTCTGCTTCTGTTAGGTCCATATCATTTCTGACATTTATCGAACATATCTTTGTATTAAAATTTCCCTTGGTATCTCTACTTTTCTTGAAGAGATCTCTAGTCTTTCCCATTCTATTGTTTTCCTCTATTTCTTTGCATTGATCGCTGAGGAAGGCTTTCTTATCTCTCCTTGCTATTGTTTGGAACTCTGTATTCACATACATATATCTTTCCTTTTCTCCTTTGATTTTCAATTCTCTTCTTTGCACAGCTATTTGTAAGGTCTCCTCAGAGAGCCATTTTGCTTTTTTGCATTTCTTTTCCATGTGGATTTTCTTAATCCTTGTCTCCTGTACAATGTCAAGAAATACCCTAGTTCATCAAGCACTCTATCAAATCTAGTCCCTTAAATCTATTTCTCATTTCCATTGCATAATCATAAGGGATTTGATTTAGGTCATACCTGAATGGTCTAGTGGTTTTCCCTATTTTATTCAATTTAACTATGAATTTGGCAATAAGGAGTTCATGATCTGAGCCACAGTCAGCTCCCGGTTTTGTTTTTGTTGTCTGTATAGAGCTGCTTCATTTCTGGCTGCAAAGAAAATAATCAACCTGATTTTGGTTTTGACCATCTGGTGATGTCCATGTGTAGATTTTTCTCTTGTATTGTTGGAAGAGGGTGTTTGCTATGACCAGTGCCTTCTCTTGGCAAAACTCTTGGGTGGCCCCACAGGGCATGGCTTAATTTGATTGAGTTAGACAAGGCTATGGTCATGTGATTAGATTGACTGTAGTTTTCTGTGATTGTGGGTCAGAGTGTCTACCCTCTGAGGCCCTCTTGCAACACCTACCATGGAGGTGATGGAATTCCAGGTGAGCTGTTTCAAATCCTGAAAGATGATACAGTGAAAGTGATGTACTCAATATGCCAGCAAATTTGGAAAACTCAGCAGTGGCCGCAGGACTGGAAAAGGTCAGTTTTCATTCCAATCCCAAAGAAAGGCGATGCCAAAGAATGCTCAGACTACTGCACAATTGCACTCATCTCACACGCTAGTAACGTAATGCTGAAAATTCTCCAAGCCAGGCTTCAGCAATAAGTGAACTCTGAACTTCCTGATGTTCAAGCTGGTTTTAGAAAAGGCAGAGGAATTGAAGAGCTAATTGCCAACATCTTCTGGATCATTGAAAAACCAAGAGAGTTCCAGAAAAACATCTATTTCTGTTTTATTGACTATACCAAAGCCTTTTACTATGTGGATCACAACAAAGTGTATAAAATTCTGATAGAGATGGGAATACCAGACCACCTGACCTGCCTCTTGAGAAACGTGTATACAGGTCAGGAAGCAATCGTTAGAACTGGACATGAATCAACAGTCTAGTTCCAAATAGGAAAAGGAGTACCTCAAGGCTGTACATTGTCACCCTGCTTATTTAAATTATATGCAGAGTATATCATGAGAAATGCTGGGCTGGATGAAGCACGAGCTGAAATCAAGGTTGCTGGGAGAATTATCAATAACCTCAGATATGCAGATGACACCACCCTTATGGCAGAAAGTGAAGAAGAACTAAAGAGCCTCTTGATGAAAGTGAAAGAGGAGGTGAAAAATTTGGCTTAAAGCTCAACATTCAGAAAACTAAGATCATGACATCTGGCCCCATCACTTTATGGCAAATAGATGGGGAAACAGTGGAAGCAGTGGCTGACTTTATTTTTCTGGGCTCCAAAATCACTCCAGATGGTGATTGCCACCATGAAATTAAAAGATGCTTACTCCTTGGAAGGAAAGTTATGACCAACCTAGACAGCATATTAAAAAGCAGAGACATTACTTTGCCAAGAAAGGTCCATCTAGTCAAGGCTACAGTTTTCCCAGTGGTCATGTATGGATATGAGATTTGGACTATAAAGAAAGCTGAACACCAAAGAATTGATACTTTTGAACTGTGGTGTTCGAGAAGACTATTTAAAGTCCCTTGGACTGCAAGGAGATCCAACCAGTCCATCCTAAAGGAGATCAGTCCTGGGTGTTCATTAGAAGGAGTGATGTTGAAGCTGAAACTCCAATACTTTGACCACCTCATGCGAAGAGCTGACTCATTTGAAAAGACCCTGATGCTGGCAATGATCAGGGCCAGGAGGAGAAGGGGATGATAGAGGATGAGATGGTTGAATGGCATCACCAACTCGATGGACATGGGTTTGGGTGGACTCTGGAAGTTGGTGATGGACAGGGAAGTGTGGTGTGCTGCAGTTCATGGGGTCGCAAAGAGTCAGATACAACTGAGCAACTGAACTGAACTGAACTGAATATAGATTATTGGCTTCTCAGGTGGGGCTAGTGGTAAAGAAACTGATTGCCAGTACAGGAGACATCAGAGACACAGATTCTATCCCTGGATCAGGAAGATGCCCTGGAGGAGGGCATGGCAACCCACTCCAGTATGCTTGCCTGGAGAACCTCATGAACTGAGGAGCCTGTCCACAGGGTCACACAGAGTCAGATGCAACTGAAGTGACTTAGCATGCACACATGCAATACAGCTTATATAAGGGCAAAATCCCCCTGCACTCAAGGCAATGTTTTCATTACTGAGTAGCATTTACTGAAAGTCACCAATGCAAAATCATGCAGTATTTTTTTGCCACACTGCAGCACTACAAGCCACACTTTCTTTGTATCTTGCACGCTCCAGTTCTTGCCACATAACCATAGCCACTGTTCATCAAATGTTTACAGATTAGATCAAAATTTTGCTAACCTTGACCACCAGATCTATTTATTACAGTTGAAAGGCAAGGCATAGAAAGGAGATGCTCTCAGAGCACTGTCAGCAAAGCATTTTTGGCTCAACAAAAATGGGTATCCTAAAGAAAACATAAGGAATTTGACTAACAAGTTGGGTGATTGCATGGAAATGAGAACCTCGATATCAGTCATCCAACCACTGTTGTTAAAGTAACATGAAAAACTTGGATTTTAAACAAAAAATTAATATCAGCACTGTTTCAATAAAATCAATTTAGTATTTCTTGTTATCTAATATAATAGCTTTAAACTAAGCTTATATACTAGTGGAGAGAGTGTTTTATTACCAATGTCTTTGCCCTGCATAAATTAACACACTAAGTCTTCTTATACTGTGAAGTGAAGTGAAGTCGCTCAGTCGTGTCCAACCCTTTGCGACCCCATGGACTGTAGCCTGCCAGGCTCCTCTGTCCATGGGATTCTTCAGGCAAGAATATTGGAGTGGGTTGCCCTTTCCTTCTTCAGGGGATCTTCCCAACCCAGGGATCGAACCTGGGTCTCCCACATTGCAGGCAGACGCTTTATCCTCTGAGGCACCAGGGAATCTTATACTGCAATATCAGCCATTCTTCCTAACATATTATTGAGGTTTTTGCAAAATTTGGTTTGTTAGTCTACGCTATTGTTGTGTGTGTACTTGGTGCTATTGCTAAACTGTCTGAAATCAATTATGAAGCAGGCAAATAACAGTGTAAGCTTTTAAGTGGAAGTTGGGAATCATCTCGTATACAATTGGTATGTCTGTTGTAGATTCTTTCAGAGTAGTAAAGAGTTTAATGGAAATTCTTCCCAAGTACAGTGAGAGAATATCACTTACATATCTGCCTTCCATTTACATTCATAACAGCAGGGTTAAACTCAGCAGCTAGTCCTTCTTTTATTGGAGAGAATGAACATGTGGACATAGTGTGGAAAGGGGAGGATGGGATGAATTGGAAACTAGGATTGACATGTATACACCACCATGTGTGAAAAAGATAGCTGATGGGAACCTCTATAAAATTCAGGAAGCTCAGTCTGGTGTTCTGTGATGATGCAGAGGGCTGGGTGGGGACAGGGTAGGAGGGAGGTCCAAAGGGAAGGAATATGTGTGTACATGTGGCTGATACACTTCATTGTACAGTAGAGACTAACACAACTCTGTAAAGCAATTATACACCTTACATTTCAAATTATTATCTGAAAAAAGCTTGCTGTTTCTGTTCAGACACAGTCCAAGGGGATATGTGGTACCAGTGGGAAAGTTCTGTAACTTTCATTTTAAAAAGCACAAAAACAGTAGTAATCTGATATGAAAAACTTATGCCAAAACTTGGCTTATATAGTAAGTTTTATGTGATCCTGAGTTCAAAGAAAATAGAGCAAGAGAAAAAGAATACACTGTAAATTTTGTTTCTCAATCAGTCACACCATGTAAAGAAACTATAAAAGTTTATCATGTGCTAAGTTTTCCACTTTGACTGAACTGTAAACCCAGCTTTAAAAGACATTGTGTTCCGAGCTGCTGGCGCCAAAATGTTGTAAAGTGAAGGAGGTGCAGTGTGGGGACAGCATTTTGCTTGTGGCAACACTTGTGTGTTTCAACAGCTTTCCCTTTGTTGAGAGTCACCTTGAGTGGATGGTGATGCTTGAATCCCCACAGACTGAGAGCATCTGTAACTTCCATCCTAATATTTCCTGGGATATAGTCAAAGTTTCATCTGTAAGAACAGAGTCAAAAAAAAAAAAAAAAGAAAGCTGGCATTCAGAAGTCAGGTCATGGGCAAATCCAAAGTTTAATTAAAATATCACTAGCTAGGATAGCTCTCTGCTTTTTTCGTTTGTGAGGACAGATGCCATGAATTCACAGCCATGTGCAGTACATATTTGAGAGTAGTTTTTTCAAAACTAGACACCCATTCATTCATTTAATGAAAATGTTAAAAATGTCCTATGGAATATGGCACCATGCTGTATACTGTAGGATACCATGCTGGCGCAGTTCTCTGTAAAATGGAAGAACTAAACTGCCTAGTCAATCTAAAGATTACACGTTTTTATTGCCATAAAATGCTCTCAGAGTCTGACTGAGGTAAAACTGTAGTAGCAGTGTTAGTAGTATTAATAATAGTAATAACTGTGATTTCTACTGTTTATTAAGTAGCCATCATAAGCCAAATATTGTGCTACATCATTTACCTCATTTAATAACTAAGTAAATATGTATATCCAGCTTCCTCAGCTTGGGTTATAATCAATATCACTGCACAGTGTGACCCCACATGCTCATAGCATGCAGATTAGCATCAGGAACAATTACTCATGACTTATTCCTCTACTGTGGTATACAATACCTGTGGGCACTTAAACACTAGTCAAGGCTATGACTACTGGAAAAACCATAGCCTTGACTAGATGGACCTTAGTCAGCATATTCAAAAGCAGAGATGTTACTTTGCCAACTAAGGTCCGTCTAGTCAAGGCTATGGTTTTTCCAGTGTTCTTGTATGGATGTGAGAGTTGTACTGTGAAGAAGGCTGAGTGCCAAAGAATTGATGCTTTTGAACTGTGTTGTTGGAGAAGACTCTAGAGAGTCCCTTGGACTGTAAGGAGATCCATCCAGTCCATTCTAAAGGAGATCAGCCCTGGGATTTCTTTGGAAGGAATGATGCTAAAGCTGAAACTCCAGTACTTTGGCCACCTCATGTGAAGAGTTGACTCATTGGAAAAGACTTTGATGCTGGGAGGGATTGGGGACAGGAGGAGAAGGAGACGATAGAGGATGAAAAGGCTGAATGGCATCACTGACTCGATGGATGTGAGTTTGGGTAAACTCTGGGTGTTGGTGATGGGCAAGGAGGCCTGGCATGCTGTGATTCATGGGGTTGCAAAGAGTCGGACATGACTGAGCGACTGAACTGAACTGAACTTAGGGTAGGTGCTCTTTATTCTCCTAGCTCTCTGGGAATGTGGGCATTCACAAAATTTGTTTAGTTGCTAAGTTATATCCAACTCTTTGCAACTCCATGAACTGTAGCCCACCAGGATCCTTTGTCCATGGATTTCCCAGGCAAGAATACTGGAGTGGGATTCCATTTCCTTCTTCAGGGAAACTTCCCGATGCAGGGATAGAACCTGCTTCTCCTGCATTGGCAGGTGGGTTCTTTACCACTGAGCCACCTGAGAAGCTATTCACAAAATACCAAGGATGTCTCATCCAGGATCTGGAGGACCCAGAAACTGCCCCTGCTATATGCACCATTATATGCCTCAGGGATAGGGCAGGAGACTGGCAGGTTTGTGAATGTTGTGACAGGAGCCTGAAGCTTCCCCAAGGAAGCTGACATAACAAGTTAAGGTCAGGCTCCAAAGCACAGCAGCCCTTCAAGCTCTGACCAGTGTGGCTGGCCTGCTTATCTTCTATGACAGTCTTTCAGAAATGGACTCCAGTGGAGTACCTCTTTCCTCTACTCACCCTGAAGTCTTATTAACACAAGGGACAGAGACTCAGGATCACCCCTGCTGTCTCCACCACCCCTTATTTTCTTCAGTTCTTGTGGCTGCCATCATTGAAATGTGGGTTCATAGCTCAGCTATGAGCAGAGGGGAATGGATATAGTGGGATTAGTTAAGTGAAGTGTTCTGTACATTCTGGGAAAAATCAAAATTGATCTTCAGACCTAGTTACTGACTAGAGTCATAAACAAAAACAACTGCCTCTCAGGTTAATATTGGTGTCCAACACACTGGAAGATTGTTTCCTTATTTAGGAAACGAAAGTATAATGCTACTTGCCCAAGTTGTTCTCAATTGCTTTAACATAGTTTATAGAGTCAGAAAAAAAAAAAAAGAAAGAAATCTAATGCCTAAGAAATAATAGTACCACTTTTTTGCATGCTAGTAAAGATATAATCATGGAATCTATCCTAATTCTTAATTAGAGTCATGAATCATTAGCTCAGTGTTTTCAGAGGCCCTTGAGGTAGTGTAGTATGTTGTTATTGTTGTTCAGTTGCTCAGTCTTGTCCAACTCTTTGCAGCTCCAAGGAATGCAGCACACCAGGCTTCCCTGCCCTTCAGTGTCTCCCAGAAATTGCTCAGACTCATGTCCATTAAACCAGTGATGCCATCCAACCATCTTATCTTCGGCTGCTCCCTGTGCAGCTTGCCTTCAATATTTCCTAGTATCAGGGTCTTTTCTAATGAGTCAGATCTTTGCATCAGGTAGCCAAAGTATTGGAGCTTCAGCTTCAGCATCAGTCCTTCCAGGGAACATTCAGTGTTGATTTCTTTTAGGATTGACTGGTTTGATCTCCTTGGTGTCCAGGGGATACTCAAGAGTGTAGTATGTAACCTTCAGTAATTTTCACAGTTTGTCATTTTAATCTCAGGCAGAAACAGGCCTATAGAGAGGCAGAGTTGATGGTTATCTCACACTTAGAGTTTGAAAAGTGTCACAAACAGCACACTAATACTGACCCCATCCAGAAATATCTTGCCTTCTAAACAAAGGTGTTTCATGGCCAGGATCAGAATCACAACTCAAACCAGCAAGCAAAAGGGGAGGAAGTTTACTCTGTCCTTAACTGGGAAGTCTGGGGATGATTCAGGCATAACATCCAGGTTCACAAACATGCTGTTGACTTTTTTCTCTCCCTCCCTCCCTCTCTCTCTCTCTCTCATATGTGCACACACAGATACATACAGACACAGATAGATATACGCAGAGAGGCAGGCACACACTCATGCACATACACACACACATACACACACAACCTTAATGTACCAGCGATGTTACTGCTGTTGCCATTCCCATTCAGTTCTTATGCAAACAGGATTACTTAACGCAGTCAGGCAAAGTGGTCTGGACAGCTTGGGAGTAGCATCCTTCTAAGGTTATAAATATCTCTGGGGAAAAATATCCTTCATAATATCCATTTATGTTCCTTACAAGATGCTGAATTTAAGCAGATTCCCTCCTACATGATCTACATTTGAGGAACTACAGAGAACAAATTAGAGGAAGCTGTGAGGCAGCCTAAGGAAGAACTAAATGTTGTTTGAAGTGTTCTGTGTTGGGCTGCAGGGCACTGCTGCCTCAGGCAGGGGGTGCATTAAAAAAATAGTAAGGCAGCTGAAAAGCAGCTCTTAGTTCTCCTTGTTGTTGCCTTGGGAAATGACTATTCTGGGGGAACTCGTGCCAACGCTCAAACAGCTGTGTATAGGATGTCTAGAAGAGTATCATCAGGGAAGCAGGGAAACCTTGGTTGAGAAAGGTTTTGATATAAACTTTTCCCAAAGCAATTTGTTCAAACCTCTACTCCCCAGCTCCTGCTCTTTTACAAGAGAGAGATTCAATGAAAGGAGGATTTCCTTCAAGTGTTGTTTCTTTCTGACTATTTTACATACTGCATTTCATTTTGAGATGCTGAATACACTTGAATTTCTATGAAAGTCTACTAGGACTAAGTGAGATTGTATTGATTCTATAGATCAATTTTGGAGAAAGAGATGTTTAACAATAGTGGGCCCTTAGACCTATGAACAAGTTGTATCTCTCTGTTTAGGCTTTTTTTTTTAAATCAGTAATGTATACTAGTTTTTAGTGTGTAGTTCTTGGAAAACTTTTGTTATATTTAGTATTTTCACATTTCAATGTTATAGAGATGGTCCTGGTTTTAAATTAAATATCTTATAGTTTGTAGCTACTATATATAAAATAAATAGCATTTTGTACATTGATTTTCTATCTTGCAAACTTGTAAAAATCACTTGTTAGTTTAGGTAACTTTGATGTATTTTCCATCAAGTTTTCTATGTAAAAAATCATATTGTTAACAAATAAAACATATACTTCTTTTTTTCCCAATTTGGATGACTTTTTAAGTTTTTTAAAAAGGAACTCTTGTATACTGTTGGGGGAATGTAAATTGGTGCAGCCACTATGGAAAACGGAATGGGCTTCCCAAAAAGCTAAAAGTAGGACAATCATATGGTCTAGTAATTCAACTGCTAGGTATATATATGAATAAAATGAAAACATTAATTCAAAAAGATAAATATACCCAAATATTCGTAGCAGCAATTTTTACAATGGCCAAGATATAGAAGCAAAATTCATGTGTCCTGTTGACACATGAATGGATAGGAGGATATGGTGTATATATATATATATGTGTATATATATATATATATGTGTGTGTGTGTGTGTGTGTATCTCCACACAATGTAATATTATTCAACCATAAAAAAGAATGAAATATTTCCATTTGCAGTTAACTTAGACAGACTAGAGACTACTAAACTTAGTGAAATAAGTCAGAGAAAGACAAATGCTAAATATGTATCACTTATACACAGAATCTAAACTATAAAACAAATGAATGTATATAATAAAACAGAAACTGACTCACAGATATAGAAAACAAACTGCTAAGTCACTTCAGTCTTGTCCGACTCTGCGCGACCCCATAGACGGCAGCCCACCAGGCTCCCCCGTCCCTGGGATTCTCCAGGCAAGAACACTGGAGTGGGTTGCCATTTCCTTCTCCAAGGCATGAAAGTGAAAAGTGAAAGTGAAGTCGCTCAGTCCTGTCTGACTCCTAGCCACCCCTTGGACTGCAGCCTACCAGGCTCCTCTGTCCAGGGGGTTTTCCAGGCAAGAGTACTAGAGTGGGGTGCCATGTCCTCCAATGCATGAAAGTGAAAAGTGAAAGTGAAGTCACTCAGTCATGTCCGACCCTCAGTGACCTCATGGACTGCAGCCTTCCAGGCTCCTCCATCCATGGGATTTTCCAGGCAAGAGTACTGGAGTGGGTTGCCATTTCCTTCTCCAGAGGATCTTCCCAACTCAGGGCTCGAGCCCGGGTCTCCTGCAGTGTAGGCAGATGCTTCCCTGAGCCACAAGGGAAGCATATAGATAGATAGATAGATAGATAGATGGATAGATAGATGGTACAGCACAGGGAAAAATAGCTATTATTTTGTACTAACTGTAAATGTGTTTCCCTGATGATTTTTGACATTGACCACCTTTTCATATATGTGTTGGTCATTTGGTTTTTTCTCTAGAGAAATATTTATTTGAGTCCACTGACCACTTTTTAACTTGGTTTTCTGCTACTGAGTTGTAGGAATTTGTTATACATTTTAGGTATTAATTCTTAACAGATTTGGGGCTTGCAGATACTGTATTCTCATTCTAAAGGTTGCCTTTTCATTTTGTTGATTTATTTTCTTGTTGTGCAGAAGCATTTTAGTTTCTGTAGTCCTAATTGTTAGTGTTTGCTTTTGTTGTCCTTTTAGTGTCATATTCAACAACTCATTCACAAGACCAGTGTCAACAATTTTATCACCTATGTTTTCTTCTAAGAGTTTTTCAGTTTCAAATCTTATGTTTGTCTTTAATCTATTTTGAGTTAATTGTATAGGGTGTAAGGAAAGGGTCAAAATTCACCCTTTCGCCTGTAGCTGTTGTTTTTCCAGCACCATTTGTTGAAGAGATTATCCTTCCCCCATTGTTTTTTAGCTAATAACCAAGAATACCCAACTGTAATCCTGGCTTTCTTGTCCAAGAACCGTTGCCTTTAAATGGATAGGTTTATTCCTGGCTTCTTCATTGGTCTAACATGTCCGTCTTTATGCCAGTACCATATTGCTTTGATTACTATACCTTTGTTGTATATTTTGAAGTCATGCAGTGTAGTAATTCCAGCTTTCTTTTTTTCTCAGTATTGTTTTAGCTATTTGGGATCTTTTGTGGTACCATATGAATTTTAAGACTTTCTTTTAGTTTCCATAAAAATATTTTTGAGGTTTTTATCCTAATTCTTACCTTACTGTTCTGGCTAAAACCACCAGTACTTAAGTATTGAAAGGAGATATTTTTACTTATTCCTAATTTTAGGAGAAAACATTTAGTTTTTCACCATCGAGTGATATTAGGTGTTGGTTTTTGTATATGCTCTCAGTGAGTTTTGAGAAGTTTCCTCGTATATGTAACTTTTAAAGATTATTTTTAAAATATTTCAGATATTGTTAAATAATTATTGAGTTGATTGAGATGATTATATGGTTAAGTTTCTGAATATGGTGAATTATACCGATTATTTTGGAATGTTAAACCATTGCTGGGATAAGTCCTACTTGGTCATAAAGTAATTTTTTATGCAATTTAGTGTTTCCTAGAAGTAAATGGCAACCCACTTCAGTGTTCTTGCCTGGAGAATCCCAGGGACGAGGAAGCCTGATGGGCTGCTGTCTATGGGGTCGCACAGAGTTGGACACGACTGAAGCAACTTAGCAGCAGCAGCAGCAGCAGCAGTACTTTTTTGAGCAAGCTGTAAATATTAATAACTTCATAACTTTCTTCGGGAGTTGTTCAATTTCCTTATAGGAAAAAAAAAATCCTCTAATCTAATGTTGAAAAGTAAACTCTTATTTAGCAGAGTTTTATCTATTAGATAAATAGATAATTACTAATCAAAAATATACCTTCTATCTTCAGTCTTAGGAGAAGATTAAATGAAAAATTATGTCATCAATCTTAATATTGTTTCAGTTCCAAAGGCAGGTGTGATATATTTAATAAAAGTTCCTGAAGCCAAAGGGTGTACCAAAAAAAAAAAAAGAGAAATTGTTTCAAAGCTCAGGAAGTACAGTTAGACCAATTAGACACCATGGTCTCCCCACATATCCAATCCAAGTAGGCATCTGTTCATCTATCCCTAAATTTGGGAGGATAATAAGGTTTCCCTCTGAAGATACTGAGCAAGAGATACTCCAGTCCAGGGAGCGTTTAACAGAGCAAGGTGCAAGATGTGAACTAGGCAACCATGCCAAAACATGAGTATATGAACTTTCCATGTTGAATAGTGAGACTCAATTGCTGGTGCCCTCTGGAACTTAGCTGAAAGATTACTGTTAAATAAGAGTTTACTTTTCACCATGGGATTAGAAGATTTTTTTCCTATAAGGAAATTGAACAACTCCAGAAGAAAGATATGAGGTTATTAATATTTACAGCTTGCTCAAAAAAGTACTAAGTCAAACACACCAGTTTCCAAGATCCGCTCATGCATAGAAAGCATCAATGATCTTGTAATCACCTTATTATTAAACATGTGTTAGTTGCTCAGTCATGTCTGACTCTTTGCAAACCATGGACTGTAGCCCTCCAGATTCCTCTGTCCATGGAATTCTCCAAGCAAGATTCCTCCTGGATCTTCCTGGGTCAGGGGATCTTCCTGACCCAGGGATTGAACCCGGCTCTCCTGCTTTGCAGGCAAATTCTTTACCATCTGAGACACCAGGGAAACCCCATAGTATTAAATAAAAACAGACCAAAGGTGAATATGAAACATCTGAGAAAACTCTTCACCACGAAATATTGCAACAAATCAAATCATTAAAATAGAAACACCAAGTAAATTGAGAGGATACAGGCAGTATAATAAAATGCCAAAAGAAAAAGTGCAGACATTTTTAATAATGTAATAATAAAGAGTTCTTAGAAATTAAAAATAATATAGACGGATTTTTTTAAAGACCTAATTTTAGGGTTGAAAGTTAAAGAGATTCTCTTAAAATAAATCTAAATTATCATCAAAAAATAAGGAAATTAGAATATTAATCCCAAAATTTCAATACCAGACTGAGAGTTACACCAGAAAGAATATACAGAGTAGGAGTAGGAGTGAAAGGAAACACTTAAACTTTATACTTTATTTTTTAATAGTGTCAGAATTCATCAAGTGAAGTACTATTTTTCTTCATATAAATCCAGAAAAAATATAACTTCAATTCACATAATGCTTAACAGATCTCAGAATATTTTTCAACTTCATTTTTCATATTTCAACTGCAATTATCATATTACCTTATGAAATTATTGAAAATAATTTTAGGTATTTTCTTTATCTTTCATGATGGAAATATGAAGACTCCTTAACAACCACAAACACATTAAATGGTAAAAACAGGATCCAACATGTATTCCTTATTTTTTCCTGCTTTTTCTACTGGAAAGACTTAAAAAGTTATGCCATGTTACTCGTATAACATATGGATCTGAGTGGTTTATTTAAATGTCCTTTTTGACAGAAGTCAATACTGTGTATGTTCTGTCTGGTGTCTCACAGTGACCCCTGTGTAAGCTACATATTTTATATCATCATCTCTAAAATGATAAATTATTCCACAGTGGTTAAAAACTTTTCTTCTCCAATTGGTCTCCAAACACTAGAACTTGAGCTTCATTGTTCTTTGAAACTTCCTAGCGTCTTAAGCCTGAAAAGGATGCTAACTCCCTTATTACCCCAGTGCTCACCCAGCCCAGGGATTGTTTCAGTAGCCTATCCTGGCACAGCTGTATTCTTTCTATCCCCACATTATAAAGGAGCTATAAGATCATAATTGGTTATTTCCGAGATATCTTCCAATAGAAACACAGATAAATATCTGGGAAGTATTTAAGTGTGAATAACAGAAATGCCATTTTCATTTCAAACAGCTGGATATTTTTTCTCAGGAATAGAATATTTATGACTTGCCATTATAAACCATTTGGGAATAAATTACTCCTCAGGAACTTAAGTTGTCAATAACAAATCAGTGCATTTTGACTCAGCTTTCATTGAGGCAAGTGATGAATTAAAAATATGCTATTGCATCCTACTGCCTGTGAATAGCTCACAATCATGTCTTAGAGTCTTAAATAATTAAATTATATCTAGTTGATAAAGTTTTAAAATGCAACTCATATTTCACTTGATAAGGTCAATTTTTGTGGATACTTGCATAAAAAATTCTTTAAAAATTGACAGTGACAGTCACTTCAACAGTAAAGGGAATTCATTGGTATATATCACTGAGAATCTGAAGATGACTGATTTCAGAAAAAGCTTGATACAGTACCACAAATAATGTCACCAAAGACCAAATTTCCTTCTAGGTCTACACTCTTTGTTTGTAGTAAATGTGTGACTCTTAAGTTTCACACAGATAAAGTCTCCAGTCTGTATGCTGAGTGGTAATCGCTCAGTTGTGTCTGAATCTTTGCAAACCCCTGGGGACTATAACCCACCAGGTTCCTCTGTCCATAGAATTCTCCAGGCAAGAATACTGTAGTGGGTTGCTATTCCCTCCTCCAGGGGATCTTTCTGACCCAGGGATTGAACCCAGGTCTCCTGCATTGCAGGCAGATTCTTTATCATCTGATACCCCTGTAAAAGTTTCATTTCATCTCCTAAATTAGCTGTGGTATATGCTTATCCTTAAATTCATCATTACTGATGGTAAGAGAACCATCAGTTCAGTTCAGTTCAGTTCATTCGCTCAGTCATGTCCAACTCCTTGCAACCCCATGAATCACAGTATGCCAGGACAGAGAACCATACTTGGTGGCTGATCCTACTTCCTTGAAGAACATTTTTCAGAACACAGATATGTCTTTATTAGTGAGCTATAAAATCAGTATATCAATTTTCTATACCATTTAAAAGTAATATTCTATAACAGAACAAATAGGAAGTTATGACAGTAAGTGAGTGAGAGTCGCTCAGTCATGTTCAATTCTTTGCAACCCCATGGACGGTATAGTCCATGGGATTCTCCAGGCTGGAAGAGTGGAGTGGGTAGCCTTTCCCTTTTCCAGGAGGTCTCTACCAGGGATCGAAACCAGGTCTCCTTCATTTCAGGTGGATTCTTTACCAGCTGAGCCACAAGGGAAGCCCAAGAATACTGGAGTGGGTAGCCTATCTCTTCTCCAGAGGATCTTGAATCACACTTAATGGGAGTACCTGTATTTGTCTATTATTTTATGAATAGTAAATATTTTCTGAAATACTTTTGTTTTGTGTATGTGTGTGCTGTGTTTGTGTGTGTATGAACTTCAGTTCAGTTCAGTCACTCAGTCATGTCTGACTCTTTGTGACTCCTTGGAATGGAGCATGCCAGGCTTCCCTGTCCATCACCAACTCCTGCAGTTTGGGAAAACTCATGTCCATCAAGTCGGTGATGCTATCCAACCAGCTCATCCTCTGTCATCCCCTTCTCCTCCTGCCTTCAATCTTTCCCAGTATCAGTGTCTTTTCCAATGAACCCATTCTTTGCATCTGGTGGCCGAAATATTGGAGTTTCAGGTCAGCATCAGTTCTTCCAGTGAATATTCATGACTGATTTTCTATAGGATTGACTGTTTTTCTATAGGATTCCCTGATGGCTCAGACAGTAAAGCGTCTGCCTGCAATGCAAGTGACGTGGGTTCGATCCCTGGGTCAGGAAGATCCCCTGAAGAAGGAAATGGCAACCCAATCCAGTACTCTTGCCTGGAAAATCTCGTGGATGGAGGAGCCTGGTAGGTTACTGTCCATGGGATCACAAAGAGTCGGACACAACCGAGCGACTTCTCTCTCTGTTGACTGGTTTGACCTCTTTGCAATCCAATGGACTTTCAAGAGTCTTCTTCAACACACAATTTAAAAGCATCAATTCTTTGTTGCTCAGCTTTCTTTATAGTCCAGCTCTCACATCCATACATGACTGCTGGACTAGATGGACGTTTGTTGACAAAGTAATGTCTCTGCTTTTTAATATGCTGTTTAGGTTGGTCATCGCTTTTCTTCCAAGGAGCAAATGTCTTTTAATTTTGTGGCTGCAGTCACCATCTGCAGTGACTTTGGAGCCCCAAAAAATAAAGTTTGACACTGTTTCCACTGTTTCCCTATCTATTTCCCATGAAGTGATGGGACCGGATGCCATGATCTTCGTTTTCTGAATGTTGAGCTTTAAGCCAACTTTTTCACTCTCCTCTTTCACTTTCATCAAGAGGGTCTTTAGTTCCTCTTCACTTCTGCCATAAGGGTGGTGTCATCTGCATATCTAAGGTTATTGATATTTCTCTCAGCAGTCTTGATTTCAGCTTGTGCTTCATCCAGCCCAGCATTTCTCATGATGTACCCTGCATATAAGTTAAATCAACAGGGTGACAATATACAGCCTTGATGTACCCCTTTCCCGATAAGTGTGTAACTTACTGTTCTTCTATAGGATATTGTGCAGAAGCTTAACATATTATTTGGCCTGAGAATATATAAAATCAGTGTGCTGTTTGAAAAGTAGAATGGGTATTGTTCAAAACAATCTGAAAGCCACAATATGATATTTATTTATCACCTATTACTTTTATATGGAGAAGGAAATGGCAACCCACTCCAGTATTCTTGCCTAGAGAATCCCGTGGACAGAGAAGCCTGGGGGCTGCTGTCCATAGGGTCTCATACAGTCGGACACGGCTGAAGCAGCTTAGCATGCATGCATGCATTGGAGAAGGAAATGGCAACCCACTGCAATATCCTTGCCTGGAGAATCCCAGGGTTGGAGGAGCCTGGTGGGCTGCCATCTATGGCGTCTCACACAGTCGGACATAACTGAAGCAGCTTAGCAGCAGCAGCAGCAGCTTTTATAACATATGCTAAAGAAAAAGCTGTGACAATTCTAAAAATGTTTACTCTTTTGAAACATGTAATTTTACTGTTATATTTAAATAATTTATTCTGAAACCATTCCATGCCCTCCCCTGTTTTAAATGAAGAACTATGTGTGAAACATCTAGCATATTGTTTGGATAGCAGAAAGACTAAAGGACCAGGCAGAAACGACCAATGTCCTCAAGGGAATGATTGTTGTTAGGAGCTAGATAAAAATCTAATTACCTGCCTTGGGTTGGAGCCAGCCAGCTGTAAAGGAGGTCTGCATCCTGAACTAAGGGCATGATTTATCTCAGAACCTCAGGCACTGCTCAACCTGGACACGGAGATTTAAAGTTTCCAGCTGTATAGATTGGGCATCCAGGAGCCGGGATTAAGAAAGATTGCTATATCACAGAAATCAATATAGCATGCAGATCTTGACTTGTATTTGCAATATATAAGTGAAATAGAATTTTGCATTTTAAAAATTATTGTAAAGTTTAATGGGACTTAATATTTTCTTTTTTGAAGTCTTTTCAATTCTAATGTGATCTAAAATATGTTTAACCAAGGAAACTTAACCAGGAAGGTAGAGCATTTCCATAAGAATATCAGCTGACTGCCAGAGCATTTATTTCCTTTTCAGATTGTAGGTTATGTATTTCATACTTATTCTGAACTTGCCTCATATTTTTTTTAAAAAGCTAAATTACAAAGGTAATAAACAATTACTAATGTTAGTTAGCAAACCTGTTCAGGAAGCAATCCTGGTGCAATGAAAATGCTAAGAGATGTAGGAAACTTGTAATGGGTTGGTTGAAATCATGAACACTATTTGCAGGCTCACCATTCTCTTATAAGTAATTATTTAAAAATATTTTTAAGCATCAAAAAGTGAAGAGAAATATAATCACCAAATGAAATTGATATACAGAAAAAGGAATGAATTAAGCCACAAGTATTTAAGAAAACTCTTAGAGTAAGGGCATATTTTAAAGTCAGTCTTGAAGGATAGATGGTATCTGTGAAGGTAGATGCAATATGTTATTCTCCATTTTTGGATGTGCAAAAATGCAAAATTATTGTATTCAGATTAAATGTGGTTCAAGACTAAAGTCACTTGAATGCTGCTATTCTGTGCCAAGTTGGACTGGAGACTCTTTGGTTGTGCTGGAAACACGACACCCAAAGTCTCTCCTTGCCAGGTGTCCTAGAAATCAAGCCGTTGTTTTTTGAGATCTTTATCCCTGTCCTGATAGTATTTCTGGTAATGGGCCACCAGCCCGTCTCTTTCTTCTCCCACTCGTGGGCTACCCCTGTCTTTTTTACTCTTTCTCTTCCATCCTCAGGATAGTGCTCTCCCTGGTCTCCCCTCAGCCACATAATTAATCCCACCAGTATTTTGGCCTTCTGCGGGGGGGGTGGGGGGGGGGAAGCCAGGAAGATAAGAACTCTATGCACAACTTTTCTGTGGAAAATAAATTCCCTCCTGCCAAGAAAAACAGGTCTGTTGCTTAGAAAAATGAGGGGGGATACCCATGTATATTTAAAAAGAAAAATTAAACTTTCCAGATATAATCTTTCTATATTTGAAAAAGGACTTGCTTCGAAGTCAAAAAAGGGAAAAAAGTGCCTAAAAGACTGACTGGTTAAAGCACAATTGACACATAAATTTTCCATAATTTCAATAGAGAAAATAGAAATGCCCTAAACTTAATTGAGAAATGTCCTAAACAAAGTTTAGAATATTTGAAGAAAATTTATATATAAAATTCTAGGTAATAAGTTGCATCTTAAGTTTTGAGCAAAGAAAATGACCTAATTAAAGTGAGGTTTTGGAAAGAATCATTCCAGGCTAGAATGTGGAATTGACTGAAAAAGGGAAATGCAAAAGGAAGGCAAACTCAGTTGACAGACAAGAGGAGTCACCCAGCTATTTATTTTTGAGTCTTCCTTTATACAGTAATTGTTTGGCACATGTGGCAATTTATTGTAAATGATTATGTCATTGAGTTAACTGGCATGCCTAGAAGTGATCAGATAGCAAAGTAAAGGTGGTGATGAAAAGAATGACAACTTTGAGAAAGCATTCAGAATGCAGTAAAGACTTACAGTTAGGTTGGAGAAGATGATCAATTATATATAAGGAATTTTAAAGTATAAATGATAACTGTAAGAAAACACAGAGGTCAACATTCTGAAATCCTACTGCTGAGAATAGACATTTGATAAATAAATAAAGCAACCCAAAGTTTCCATGTGAAAAATTATTTTCAAAGGCTAATGCCATTTGGGATGTAAAAGGTAGCTAAATTTCCACTTTTTGTGTGTGTTTAATTTCTGCTTTTGGGAATGAATTTTTGTAGTACTAGTGAAATTCTCCACATTTAGAATTATTTTATCCTTATTGGGAATGCGAAGATTTAGGAGATTCCATTTAAGAGAAACTTTAGGATTTTCAGATATTCTAGAATTGTTAGATATTCAGATAATAAAATATTTTCTATTGTTAGGTAGGTAAGTCCAAAATGGCAGTGGCTAAAATACAAGAAAGGGAAAAGCTGGCGAAAGAAGGTCCAGGAACCAGAGTGAGGACCTCAGGTAAAACAAACAACACTCCTGGCTGGCCCAATTTACATAGGACAGGCCCAGGGAGAGATAAACATATAAATAGAGGAGCCAAAGCTCGCTTGCTCGCTCTCGCTCTCTCGCTCTCTCTCTCTCTCTCTCTCTGTCTCTCTCTCTCTCTCTCTCTCTCTCTCTCTCTCTCTCTCTCTCTCTCTCTCTCTCGCTCTCTCTCTAACACGCTGGGGCACTCTTCTCCTCCTGTCTTTGGATCGACGTGCCCTCACGCCTCGAAGATGGATTTTCCTGCTATCTTTGAAATAAAATTGAGCTGTAACACTGATTTGTCTAAGAGTTATAACATAGTCTATTCGAGACCTGAGAGCTATAATACGGTCTATCCAAGACCTGAGAGCTGTGACACGCCAAGGGGGCTTCAATGTCCGTCTCTCCAAATCTTTGTTGTGATGAGACAAAGAACTGAGGAACATACACTCGCGTGACACTCTATGTGGCAGATCCAAATGCCCAGAAATATTAATGAAGTTTAAAATACTGAAAAGCCTGTTTTCATCAACTAACAAAACACATAATAAATCTCTCTATATACAGTTGGGTAAATGAGTGATAGCACAGGGAAGTCCATTTGCTCAGGAAAATTATTTTTGTTGGGGTGGCCAGGTGGCGTTAGTGGTAAAGAACCCATCTGCCAATGCAGGAGACATAAGAGATGTGGTTTCTATCCCTGAGTTGGGAAGATCCCCTGGAGAAGGGCATGGCAAACCACTCCAGTATTTTTGCCTGGAGAATCCCATGGATAGAGGAAACTGGGGGGCTATAAGTCCATGAGGTCACACAGAGTCAGACATGACTGAAGTGACTTAGCGTGCACGCAAGCATGTAAGGAAACAGCAAGTGTGTAATGCCATTTTAAAAGAGTATACCACTGGTTATCAAGCTTGGCTTCTAATTGGAATCTCCAACAGAGTTAAAAAAAAAAAAAATACTGACGTCTGAATTCCACCAGAGAGATTCTGATTAACTTGGTATAGAGCGTGGCCTTTACAGCAGGCTGTTTAAAATCTCCTTAGGTGATTCTAAGTGGTGCAAAGTTTGAGAATCATTAGTTTAGACAGGATATGCTATGACTAGAGACAAAAGAATGGGGATCACAGAGGTCTGTTTTAAACCAGGGGACAGTCCCTGCAGGAGCTGAGGGGTCAATGAACTCCTGTAGAAAAGGTAGCATTTAGATTTTCTATGAATTTTAATAAGCTACCTCTCACAGTATGACTTAACAAATTTCAACCTTTAAATAGATTAAGCTAAGAAAGTAGAAATTTGTGTTGCCATAATTTTTATCAGCCTCTTAAAATATTAATGAAAATCATAGATTTTATGTAAAAAATAAGACTTAATGATTGAGTTTCACATGAGGAAAAGGACCTGAATAATTTTTGTTTTTCAGAATAAATTTTGACATTAAGACCCACAGCCTGGGACTTACATATCTCCTGGCATCTCTTCTCACCATGGATAGCTCTAATTTCACAAGATTTTCCCTGATTAAACAGCAAGCCTGCTTGCACCGCAGCCCAGACCTACTTCAGACTGTTTTCTTGCTCTTTTCTCCACACAGCTAGTGGCCTTCAATGTTTACTGCCATATGGGTTAAAGCAGTGTTCCCAAGCATGGAAAATGTTGCTTTAAGAATTCAGAAAGCATACCAGGCATACCAAGCATACCACAACTTCCATATCAGCTCTGGGAGGGGAAAGATGGATTGCTTCATCCTTTGCTTTGGAAGGGCTATCTTAGCATGTCCCTGACCATAGGGCCCCTGAAAGTTATATATCTATCTTTGTACCCCTTTCGGAGTCCGCTTGCTTTATCAAGGCCTCCAAGACACTAGTCACTTCTTGCAGACTCAGTCTGGTTATTATACGGAACACTATGCCATTCTGCGGGATGTCCTGTTGCTTTGGACTTTTTCAGATTCTACTATAACATGCGACAAGATAGTTTTAAAAAGATGAAAGAGTTAACATCAGTGTAGAGTGTGAATTAAAACTCCTGTCCATCCCACATGAATGTAATTTGTTAATAAGCATGGCTGCTTGTCTGCCTCTAGAGGATTTGAGACAATACCTATCATTAGGTGGCTGTAATGACATCAGTGACAAGTCTACTGCCATGTCCCTGCTGTCAGGGCAAGCACTTTGAATCATCTGCAGTGAAGGAGGGAAGGATGATCAGCCCTTCTGTGTTTTGTGCTGTTAGATCCAAAATGAGGTGAGGGATGGGGGGATAGCTAAGCCCCTTAATCAGACACCGATGTTGGAGAATAAAACAACAAAAATATTATTTCAGTTTCTGGTGTGCCCTTGTTTGCTAGAGCCTGGGAGAAATGGTCATTTAGAAACTTGTCTAATAGAGGAAAACACTCAGCTTTCCTCCTTGTATCAGTTCCTTCTTCTCATCCAAGACTCTCCTGCCGTGTACCTTCTATGCTCAGGCACATTGCTGGATTCTGAGAACTTAGAAGCAACAGCTCAGCCTCTTCTTTAGGGAGCTGTCAGTCGGTCTGTGGCTTAGAGAGTTGGGAACTTGTGACCCTGAGGACTCATGCTGAGAAACCACCAAAAGTCAAGGAGAAAGGCAATCTCTCCTAATTCACTGTCAGGTCAAGCGGCAGTCATTTTAAGTTTACATAGTGAGTAATGGGTCTCTTCCCACTCACCGTGCTGGGAGTGGGGGGTGTAAGAGCCTGGATTTGCGCCCTAACTTTGGGGCACTTTGAACTGCTGCCCTCTTGACACTGCTTCACGGACTCTCAGCAGATGGAGGCGCCCCTAGCCCCGCGGCTCCCGCCTCCTCCCCTTCCCAGGGCGGGCCGGTGCCCGCGGGCCCGGATCCCCGAGGCGCCAGGCAGCAGTGGCCGCGGGCACAAGGGCGCGCGACGGGACCGGCCGCCCGCGCGTCGCCCCCGCCCGGATCCCGGCCCCGCGTGGCCCCCAAGCGCCGCCCGGACGGCTAGGCGATCGCGAGGAGCCGCGGAGGCCGAGGACCCTGGACGGAAGATCCCGCGGAGCCCGCAGCCCGAGGGAATCACCAGGGGCCGAGCGGTCCTCGCCCGGACATCCGCCCCCGGACACTTGGATCGCGGACTCCAGAGGCGGCGCGCACAGTCAGAACAAGTTTCTTGCCCTTTGAAAAGTAGCTCTGAAACGTACTCATTTTATTTAACCAGCTTTTCGTCTCCGGTTTTAAATAAATTGACTTAAGCAACAAAACAAGAGTTTTTGGTGACTATAGAGTTTTATGTATAATCCGGAAAGTTTGTGCTTCCTGCGGTTATTTACATGTGCCTGTTTATTAACCTGTTGATATTTTGCTAGCCAGATGGTTGACATGAGAAGAGTTTTTTTTTTTTTTTTTTTTTCCTCAAAGGCACATCACAACTTGGCTACTGCTTTGGGAAGTGCTATTATTTTCCACTTCTGTCTTTCTATAGTTGTATCCAGTGGATCCTTTAGAAATGTGACACTTTCCGGAACTTTAGCAGGTTGACAGCCTTTTGATGGCTAATATGATGAGGTTTCAAATAATAGGAATGTGCCTGCCAGGGCTGGTGCAGGTTACCACAGTGAAGCCTTTATCCTAAGCTGATGGGAGTTGATATTGCAATGCATATCCTGTTTCTTAAAACTTTATTCAAGCTCTTTCGTCTTTATTCCGATTAAGTGTAATTGTTTATATGCGTCATACACTAATAATGCTGCTGCTGCTGCTGTTGCTAAATCACGTCAGTCGTGTCCAACTCTGTGTGACCCTATAGACTGCAGCCCACCAGGCTCCCCCGTCCCTGGGATTCTCCAGGCAAGAACACTGGAGTGGGTTGCCATTTCCTTCTCCAAGGCATGAAAGTGAAAAGTGAAAGTGAAGTCATGTCCGACTCAGTGATCCGACTGCAGCCTACCAGGCTCCTCCGTCCATGGGAGTTTCCAAGCAAGAGTACTGGGAGTGGGTCGCCAGTGTCTTCTCCGACACTAATAATGACTTAATCTTAAATGCAGAAACTTTTAAAAGAGAAAAAAAATCAACTCTATTTTCTCTTAAAGTTAGTCAAAATCATTCAGGATTCAGATGGCATCTAATTTTTTTCTATTAGATGCAATAAAAACTTTTAAGTAGGTTTTTTGGAAAAAAAAAGAAATTTGCTGCTTTGATTTTTAAAGCCTGTTCTTTTATAAGAGGATCTTTTCCTTAAAACTGTGTAAGATTGCAATCAATTGGTAATTAATTTTTCCTTGAGTGGTTGAGTAGACAATATGAAAAGTTTTCATTTCTTCCTAGTATTTGAGAAATGAATTTATTTATTTATAGCTGCACTAAGTCTTCATTGCTGCAGTGGACTTTCTCTTGTTGCCATGAACAGCCTGTGGCACAGGGGCTTAGGGGCTCTGCTGCATGTGGAATCTTCTGGACATGGATTGAATCCATGTGCCACGCACTGGCAGGTGGATTCTTAACCACTGGACCACAAGGCAATTCCTCATTTCTTCCTAGTTTCTAAATACAAATCAATAACAAAATAAACACAGATAAATATAAATATAAACATGCTGCTGCTGTTGTTGCTAAGTCGCTTCAGTCGTGTCCGATTCTGTGTGACCCCATAGACGGCAGCGCACCAAGCTCTCGCGTCCCTGGGATTCTCAAGGCAAGAACACTGGAGTGGGTTGCCATTTCCTTCTCCAACGCATGAAAGTGAAAAGTGAAGGTGAAGTTGCTCAGTCGTGTCCAACTCTTAGCGACCGCAAGGACTGTTAGACCACCAGGCTCCTCCATCCATGGGATTTTCCAGGCAAGAGTACTGGAGTGTGGTGCCATTGCCTTCTCCGAAATATAAACTTAAACGCTAATAAATACAAAGTAGGTTGCACTGGGGGCTTCCCGGGTGGTGCAGTGCTAAGGAATCCACCTGCCAATGCAGGAAATGTGGATTTGATCCCTGGGTCCAGATGATCCCCCGGAGAAAGAAATGGCAACCCACTCCAGTATTCTTTGCCAGGAGAATCCCATGGACAGAGGAGCCTGGCCGGCTACAGTAAATATGGTAACTAACAGTCCGAGAAACTAGACTGAGCAACTGAGCATGCATGCATGGTTTATTGAAATGGGAAATCATATTCTATTTAATGTATCTAGTCTAGACAATGTCTCAGAGTGCATTTTTCCTACCCTCTGTCTTAAAAGGTTCTAGAAGTGGGAGTTTTCTTTGTTGTACTGCAGACAAACTTGCTTCCTACTTGCCTACCGCAGCAGAGTTAATTAACTTGATGCAATTTCACACATTTCACATATTATTTTCTCCAAGAAAACCATATTCTCTACTGGATTCTAATGTTAATTATTTTCAGCAATTTTATGTAAAAATAAACTTTTTAAATTTATAGTTAATTTTGTGAAAGATAGATATTTGTCAAGAACTAATTAATAGATTTTAATTATTGGAAAGCACCTGATGTTATTTAGTTCCTAATAAACATATTCCAGATGGTATTCTTTTTGCTTTCACATTGTTTATTCAATCAACTTGAGGATGATTTTGCTTTACTTGTGATTTTTTTTTTTTTTCACAAGGTATAGTTTCAGGCATTGGAGGAACCAAAATAGATTACACTGAGAAATATGTGCATCCCCTTGCTGATTTTGCAAAGCTAGCAATCAATACTTTGCAAAACTTTGCAGAATATACTTTGCGCTATATGAATTGGGTTTTATTTCTGTGTATGTGATTTGGCTGTGCTTCCAGAAAATAATTAATAACTAGGTTTTTTAAACAGCTTTAAAAAAAGCTAATTTTTCTTGTTGTTCAAGTCTTGAGGATGAAGAAGAAAAAGTTTATGCATTATGTAATAAGTCAGTAAATATATATGTATGTATGTATGTATATGTATATATATATTTCTAGAAACTCCAGAATGGGAGATTTAGATACTCAAGTGAGATTGCATGAAGGGTGCATTATATATCTGAATAAGCCTGACATATGGTGGTTCTGGTAGTCAGTACCATCCACAGTGCTGATATTACCACTGAAGTTTTAAATGAATGTGATTGATGGAAAAGCATCCATTCGTTGAAAGCAGTTTGACTTAAAAATACCCTAGTGGCTGAACTCCTATTTGTGGATTTTAGTGATGACTCTGTTCACTTACATATAGAAGTTCACTGGCTGCCGTCATACAAAACTCAGTTATGTCATGCCCTGACATATTGTTTTTGTCATTTATTATTTAAGAGCCTAGAGAGGTGGAGGTGACTTCTTAGAAAAGCTTTCCACAGTACACAGATAATCACACAGGTAATCAACTATGGCTGAAATACATGCTACAGAGGAAAAGTAACACTTGATTGGAGGGTATGTACAGTAACAGGGAAAAGTGATGGATCTGGGTAATCAGGGAAGATTTTCTGAGACAGAAACATTTTAAACTTAAAGTCAGAGGATTGAGAAGATAAAGCCAAAAAAAGTGGTGTAGAACATGCTAGACAAAGGAGCTGGCTGTGATAGCATCTTGAGGCAGAAGAGATGGACTCACTAGAACTGAAAAAGGACCTCCTTGCCAGGAACTTACAGAGGGTACATCACATAATCATAATCATTTTGAGATATGAGTTGAGGGCAGAGCAAAATGCCCTATAAGACAGGGTAAGGAATTCAAGTAAGCAAATACAATATGATAATTGTGGGGAAAATACAAAGGAAATATGAAAAGACTTTGAGTTATGGGTCTTACAAGTTTTGAAGGTCAGAGGTTTCACAGGGGAATTGCGTGGAGGAGCGTAGTTTTTCACACATACCTGCTCTCCTAATGAGGTTGCATCTGTGAAGGGCTCATGGTTGGCCAAGACCTACCTGCTACAGTGCCATCGTCTTTGGAAGAAGTGACAGCAACTGATAAATCTACAGTGAAGTTTTCAGAGCTAAAGGGACAGCAGAAATGAGAAGTAGCTATTGCAGGACCAGGTCTCAATAGGCACACAGTTTTCAGGCAGTCTACATCAAAGACTAAACTGGGCCACAGCAGGGTGCAGTTGAATAAAGTAATTATATAAAGTCTGATTTTAAGTGAATCTTTAATGTGTTTATTTAAATTCATTGTACCAAACCTTCCCTTCAGTTTTACTAGTAAGTGTTTAACTACCTACTCTTAAGAAAACAAACAAGCAAATAAACAAGCAAACAAAAAAACAAAAATAAAAACCCAGTCTGAAACATTCACCAAGCTCTATAGTGTAAATATTCCCACCTTGGTATTCCAGTCTACCAATCTGTAGTCACTGAATGTGAATTTTGGAAGTGATGGGAATTATTTCTATCAACATTATATTCATAATTATTTTTCTTAACCTCCAGTTTACCATTGTGTTATCTTTGCTGACAGAAATAGATGTGGGATGCTAATTAAAAAGCTTATACATGATTCCGTGTCTTTGCATCTTCTAAAAGGAAGAATACCCTCAGTGGTTTCCTAGTATCATTCACGTATGTTGAGAGAAAATGCATTTCTTCATAATCACAGATAATCTACCAGTGACTTGCCTTTCACTTCTGACATTAAGATATGAACTGAAATGATAGTATCTAAAATGTGAAGTGTTGCAATACATTTTATATTCAGTGAAAAGACACTTCACATAGACATTAAAAAAGCTACAGTGGTAATATAAGCATAGACAGATGTGTGATATACCCTGCAATTATAACCTATGATTTTACTGTAACAAGTTATATAATATTAAATGTGCAATACTGTTAAGTATTATTCATATGAAGAACTTCAATTTCAATTTGATATTCACTTACCTTGGGTTATTTATATTTCCTTAAATTACACATAGTCAGGTATATATAGAGCTGTGACATAGCAGTGTCCCTCACATACATTCTTTCCATTCCCCACATTTTCTGTTTTGGTATCTAAATTGTATCCTCCTTCCAGATTCTCTCTAAGCCTTCTCTCTTTCTGGAACATCATACTAACTGCTCTGGTTACAGTGATCTCTTTCTTCTTATCCCATGACAGTTGTTTTTCTCTTCCATCGTTGCCTTTGCTTTGTGACTGAAAATGCTTTATAGAATTAAATGGCTGCATGCACACATACATGCACACACACATACATATATACATATTCATAGATAAATCCTTGTATATCATGTACATATGTATACACACATGTATATATGTGTCTATGTCCGTGTAAACGTGTTAAGTGCATTAAATATATACATTAAATATTCAGTAAGTCAATTGAAATATATCATTTAAAAGTAAATAATATAATCATGTTCATTGAGATATTGAGACATTTTATTTGTTTCAGTTATCTATTGCTCTTATAACAAACAATTCAAAACCTTAGTGACTTAGGCAAGACCATTTCAATATCTCTTATGGTTTCTGTTGATTAACTGAGGTCCACTGAGTACTTCTTTTCCAGGTCTCACTGGGTCTCATGTAGCTGCAGTCAGATGGGCCTGCGACTGGGTCAAGGGGTCTGCTGAGCTGCTCCTTCTCTCTGTCATCTTCAGAGCGTCTCCTCCCCACAGGAGGTCTCTGAGTGTTTTCTCCAGTAGGACAGCTAAATGCTTACATGGAACATGGCAGCTGCCCACCCTTCTTAAGGTGTAGCCAGAACATGCAGTGTCACTTCCTCCACCTCCTATAGTTTAAGCAGATATCAGGCCAGCTTTAATTACATTACTCCTTGACTAGGGAAATGGCAAAGAAATGTGTGAGCATCTTTAATTTACCACCATAATCTTCACTGACAATTCTATAAGTGAAACTCAGCAGAGTTTGGGGGCCAAAGGTTTCCTGGAAATGTTTTCATCACTTCCCACCCATTTACAAATGAAAGTACAGAATAAAGGCATGAGGAGGCAGAGATGGGTCGATGATCCTGATTTAAAGTCGATACAGTATACTAACACATATATATGTAATTTAGAAAGATGGCAATGATGACCCTGTATGCAAGACAGCAAAAAAGACACAGATGTGTATAACGGACTTTTGGACTCAGAGGGAGAGGGAGAGGGTGGGATGATTTGGGAGAATGGCATTGTAACATGTATACTATCATGTAAGAATCGAATCGCCAGTCTATGTCCGACGCAGGATACAGCATGCTTGGGGCTGGTGCACGGTGATGACCCAGAGAGATGTTATGGGGAGGGAGGTGGGAGGGGGGTTCATGTTTGGGAACGCATGTACACCCGTGGTGGATTCATGTCAATGTATGGCAAAACCAAAACAGTATTGTAAAGTAAAATAAAGTAAAAATAAAAATTTTTTAAAAATAAAAAAAATAAATAAAGTCATTATACTTTACAGTGCATTTTAGAAAGTGCCTAGCAAATAGTAAGTATGTCCATTTGGGCCTTAGATAAGCAGAAATCAAAATGGGATTAAATTGGTCATGAAATAGGGGAAAAACCAGTAAGTGAAAATTGGGCAAGGGAGATGAGAAGAATGAAGAGACCCATCCAACCACTATGCAGGTCTGACCCAGGGTAAAGGAGAGAGGGAAAAAGGAGACCTTTTGTTGGAAGAAGCTTTGGTGCCATACTAAGAAAAGGTCAACAAAGCTATGAGGAATCCTCAGTTGCCCTTAAACCAAAATCATCATCAGAAGACCCACAAGTCTCCCAAGAATGTCCCACCTTACTGTCTCTGCCTTGTGTAGTTACTGGCTGGGGGCAGCCTGTGGGGAATATGGCCCCCAAGCAAACAAGGTTGTACCTCGCAGAGCTTAGCTGCTGGGGCTGTCAGGTCATTTTGCTTCATGTAATTGAAGATAGGAGATCTACTTCCATGACTAACACAGTAGATGGTCTATAAACACTTGATGACATAGAGATTCACTATTAAATACATGCAAGATTCTAATATTTTTTCCTTTAATAAGGATCAAATTACTTACTTGTTATAAACTTCCCTTAGTTTTTAAAAGTCACTAAAACTTGAAAGGGATTTCAGAGAATATTAAAGACAATGATTCTACCAATATATATTTAATTAATGATACCTACCAACCTTGTGTTCTGTATCCAGAGTTTATTTTGTCCCAGGAAACGTTTAATTTCTCACAATCACAAAGAATATCTTCATGCAAAAGAACATAAAGGTATGTATTCACATTTCTAAAACAATAAATTAGATTCTAGAACACTATTTGCAAACTGACCACAAGTTTATTGCTCTAATGAATTCAAATGTAAATGTACTGAATAAAAAAATATATTGTGCATTAACTTTTTGGGAAAAAAAATTATTTTTTTTAAGTGAGGGCACTTAGTGAAATATTTCTAAACTTTCTGGACTGTTCTGGTGTACATAATTAGGTATAAATAGCTTAGCTAAGCATTACATGATGCCTACCTAGATAATAAAATGGAGATATATTGTACAGATACATCTCTGTATTAGTTACAGAATTTGGCACTCTGCTTGTTGAGATGAAGGAAACTCCTTGTCGGTCAATTCTAAGTCTTTTAAGTAGTGGAGATTGAGACCCTCAACAAGGGGCAGGTCTCCACTCTGTTCAGTTTTTGTGTTTCGACAGACTTCCCAAACATGTTCTCCTTCTACCTCCTTCAATGTCTATGTCCAGACAAAGAAGGAAAGCATTTTCCTACTCACCAAAAGCATTATACCATTCTGATAGTCTGCCACTTCTGAAGGTTAAGGACTAAGTATTAAAGACTGAATCTCTATAAGCACATTCTACTGTTAGAATAACTTCCCTGGTGGCTCAGTGGTAAAGAACTTGCCTGCCATGCAGGAGATGTGCGTTTGATGCCTCAGTCAGGAAGATCCCCTGGAGAAGAAAATGACAACCCACTCCAGTACTCTGGCCTGGGAAATCCCATGGACAGGAGCCTGCTGCTGCTGCTGCTGCTGCTGCTGCTAAGTCACTTCAGTCATGTCCGACTCTGTGCGACCCCATAGATGGAAGCCCACCAAGCTCCCCTGTCCCTGGGACAGGAGCCTAGAGGTCTACAATCCATGGGGTTGCAAAGAGCCGGACATGACTTAGTGACTAAATAGCAACTGTTCCTAATACACTTTACCTGAGTCCTGGCCACTCTTGGAATGGTAATAATCAGTCAGTTCAGTTCTGTCACTAACTTGGGTCAGACTCTGCGACCCCTTGAAACACAGCACTCAAGGCCTTCCTGTCCATCACCAAGTACTGGAGTCCACCCAAACCCATGTCCATCGAGACGGTGATGTCATCCAACTATCTCATTCTCTGTCATCCCCTTCTCTTCCTGCCTTCAATCTTTCCCAGCATTTGGGTCTTTTCATATGAGTTGGCTTTTTGCATCAAGTGGCCAAAGTAATGGAGTTTCAGCTTCAACCTCAGTCCTTCCAATGTATATTTAGGACTGATCTCCTTTAGGATGCACTGGTTGGATCTCCTTGCAGTCCAAGGGACTCTCAAGAGTCTTCTCCAACACCACAGTTCAAAAGCATCAATTCTTTGGTGCTCAGCTTTCTTTATAGTCCTTTTCTCACATCCATACATGACTACTGGAAAAAGCATAGCCTTGACTAGATGGATATTTGTTGGCAAAGTAACATCTCTACTTATTAATATGCTGTCTAGGTTAGTCATAACTTTTCTTCCAAAGAGTAAGTGTCTATTAATTTCATGTCTGCAGTCACCATCTGCAGTGATTTTGGAGCCCCCCAAAATAACGTCTGCCACTGTTTCTCCATCTATTTGTCATGAAGTGTTGGGACTGGATGCCATGATCTTAGTTTTCTGAATGTTGAGTTCTAAGCCAACTTTTTCACTGTCCTCTTTCACTTTTATCAAGAGGCTTTTTAGTTCTTCTTCACTTTCTGCCATACGAGTGGTGTCCTCTGCATATCTGAGGTTATTGATATTTCTCCCAGCAATCTTGAGTCCAGCTTGTGCTTCTTCCAGCCTAGCATTTTCTCATGATGTACCCTGCATAAAAGTTAAGTAAGCAGGGTGACAATATACAGCCTTGACGTACTCCTTTTCCTATTTGGAACCAGTCTGTTGTTCCATGTCCAGTTCTAACTGTTGCTTCCTGACCTGCATATAGGTTTCTCAAGAGGCAGGTCAGGTGGTCTGGTATTCCCATCTCTTTCAGAATTTTCCACAGTTTATTGTGATCCACACAGTCAAAGGCTTTAGCATAGTCAATAAAACAGAAATAGATGTTTTTTCTGGAACTCTTGCTTTTTTGATGATCTAGCGGATGTTGGCAATTTGATATCTGGTTCCTCTGCCTATTCTAAAACCAGCTGGAACATCTGGAAGTTCATGGTTCACATACTGCTGAAGCCTGGCTTGGAGAATTTTGATCATTACTTTACTAGCATGTGCTGCTGGTAAGTCGCTTCAGTCATGTCCGACTCTGTGCGACCCCATAGACGACAGGCTCCCCTGTCCCTGGGATTCTCTAGGCAAGAATACTGGAGTGGGCTGCCATTTCTTTCTCCAACGCATGAAAGTGAAAAGTGAAAGTGAAGTCACTCAGTCGTGTCCGACTCAGCAACCTCATGGACTGCAGCCTGCCAGGCTCCTCTGTCCATCGGATATTCCAGGCAAGAGTACTGGAGTGGGATACTAGCATGTGAGTTGAGTGCAATTGTGAAATAGTTTGAGCATTCTTTGCCATTGCCTTTCTTTGGAATTGGAATGAAAACTGACCTTTTCCAGTCCTGTGGCCACTGCTGAGTTTTCCAAATTTGCTGGCATGTTGAGTGGCACCAAACTATGGTGGAGGTAATGAAGATAACGGTGACCTTCTTCAAAAGACCTCATACATGTACTGCTATATTCAGTGGCCCCACCCCTGCCAAATGATAACATTTTTATATGATTTTTCGGTTTAAATTTATACACCTCGGTAACTCACACATGAAATTCTCTGAGATGGCTTTACATGTTGGCTGTGGTGATTTTTGTCACCTTATAGAGACTATTGTTTCCTTAATGAGAGACCTCAGTTTCTGAGTATTTGTGGACAGCTTGAATTCATCTTTTTTTTCAAGTCAAAACTTTGGTTTTGAAATCAATTAGATTTCATTATCAATTAACATGGCTCTGGAAAAGGGGGAGCTTCTGACAATGAAAAATTATCTACATAAATATGGATTTCAGTATTTATGGCATCATCTGAATACATGTAAATTTGAATCCTTGGGACAAAGATATCTTAAATAACCATTATTGGAGTCCACAAAACCAATGACAAAGACTTACCAGAGCTTACTGTTGAAAGGTTTCCCTTTTTCCACTTACAGACATCTTGCTGTAGCAGATGTTTATTCTCTTTCTCTGCTGCTCATTGTGACCAAATCTTCTATGTGTGGTGATACTACTTTACTTGAATTGACTGGAAAAAGCTTTTCTTAGATGAATCATTATCCAATCATGAAGTAATGAATAAATAGTATTTCCCCAAAACACAGAAACTCCTTCTCTCCCATCTCGAAAAGTATCTTGTTTGCTACTATCTCACACTTTGGGCTTTAAAATTCAGTGAGGTTTTTTTTGTTTTTGTTTTTGTTTTTGTTTTTGCCAGCAATTTGATTTTTGGTTGGAAAATAACATTTTCATAGATGTCATCTCCTCCCTTTCAGGGAAGTATCTGACAATTTTTGGATAGGTTCATTGTCAATATTGATGATCTTTGAAGGAACAGAGGAAACAACTTTGATCACCAATCATGTTAGGGTAGGTGTTTGTTACCTCAATAGTTCCAATGTGACTTAATTTCTCTGCCTCAGCTCAATCTAAGATCATATATCTCTCCGTGAATTGTGAAAAAATAAAGGCAGTATCAAAGCATATAGTGTATCCTGATTTTAAAACCGTTTTCTGTATGGATCCACAATTACAAAATGGACATCATTTTTAAGAAGTGCCTTTGAAGAAACTACTATTAATCATGTTACTGGTCTAATCAACTTAATTATGAAATCAAGATCAGTACACCTTGATAATAATTATGTACATAGTTTTTATGAATTAAAATTTGTGCATATGGCAAATTCAGAATTTTGGGTAAGTCAATTATGCTGTTTATTTCTGTGTTTTTTTTTCTTTCTTTTTGAACTCTGAAAATTATCTTAGGTAGGCAGAGATATGCACACAAAGCACCTTTCTACACATGTAAGCATGAAGATTTAAATTTAGTTTCCACATTTATGAAGCATTTATGTAGGTACACATTCATGAAGGTACACATGAGGACCATTGTGCTGTGTTTAAATTACATTTTATCTCTCATCATGTAAAACTGCATGCAAACAAATAATTTTAAAAGATGTTTAGTATTTTAATGTATTTTGTTGTATAATGATTTGTAGTTTATTATTGATAACAAATTATTAATAATAACATTAAACATATAACAGCTACAGTTATTTGTTTATATTCAAATCACTGAGTGATCTTACCTGTTTTATTCTGTACACTGATTACTCACAAAAGCAGGCAGAGATATTTGAGTCCTAATCTTTATTCTGTATGGCTTTGTCAATTTTGGAGAATATCAAGGATCAAATTGACTCAATGGACATAAGTTTGAGCAAACTTTGGAAGCTGGTGATGGACAGGGAAGCCTGGTATGCTGCAGTTCATGGGGTTGCAAAGAGTCGGACATGACTGAGTGACTGAACTGAACTGAAGTATCAAATTGAGGAGCAAAATTATATCTTGCTAAATATGCATTTTTTTGTCTAGGTATGAAATATCTCCCAAATATCAGTGAGGTGAATTATTTTGTTAAATATATTGAGAATATGCTAAAAATGTTACCACCCAAGTGTGCGAAGACTGAAAAAAAAATTCCAAATACTCTGTAATATTTCAGTCTCTCCCCTTTAACATAATAGAAAATAATAATGAACTTATATTCAAGATTTTGTTTAGTTATTTATAAAAATCCAGTACTGCATATGCAGCTGAAGAAAAGATTCAAATGTATTATGTGCTGGAAAAAATAATATATATAGTTTCCCCTGCCCCAAATGACCATTTCATACTATTGTGTTGAAAAGTTAACATTTTTCATTCATATGCTGTTATTTGCTGAAATTTTAGAATACAGTATCTTGGCCATTAATGAGTTTCTATGCAAAGGCAGTTTTATTTTATTTTTATGCAAATACAAAATGGGCTTTTTTGCTCTTGAAATTCTTTCCTAAGAGTGTGCAGTGCTAAAAGGCTACCAGACACACTCTGGAGGAACTGAGCTGGTGTAACTTTATTACCTACTTATCAATATGTAGAGAGGTATGCTTGAAATTACATAAAGATTACAAAAGATATGTTTTGAAATACTTGAGATTTTATCTAATTGTTAACTAATTTTATTAGTTGAAATAAATCTAAGTATTTGATCTAACTCTAAATCACGTATCTCTGACTGTAACTCCAAAAACTAATTCTGTGGATAGGGAGCTTCCAGTGATGGTTGGGATCTTCACAATCTTGGGCCTAAAAGTTGAAATTTTCAGCAGTTGCCATTGCCATGCCATGTGCCAGACACAGGTGATTACTACTACTACTACTACTACTACTAAGTCACTTCAGTCGTGTCTAACTCTGTGCGACCCCATGCACTACAGCCTACCAGGCTCCACCGTCCCTGAGATTCTCCAGGCAAGAACACTGGAGTGGGTTGCCATTTCCTTCTCCAATGCATGAAAGTGAAAAGTGAAAGTGAAGTTGCTCAGTCGTGTCCGACTCTTAGTGACCCCATGGACTGCAGGCTACCAGGCTCCTCCGTGCCTGGGACTTTCCAGGCAAGAGTACTGAAGTGGGGTGCCATTGCCTTCTCTGCAGGTGATTAACATGATACAATAATTAGTAGACATGACTCCAATTTAAAGGGCTTATTGAAGGAGATGGATTAATGGTTAGATACAAAATAAACAGATCAGTATATTGCATGTGTCATAGTAAAAATATACTTTAGTATTATTGAAGTAGCAGAGAATGCTGTGGGAAGGTAAGTGCAATTTTTGCTGTGTTCTAGAAATCATACATATGAAGAATAGAATTTGAATACAAGATTATAGTAATATGATAAGCTGACATCCAATCAGAGAGGTTCAGACAAAGATGCAACATCTTAAACCTAAAAGAGGTGTAGCAGGAGTGCAGAGTGAAGAAAAGCAGAAAAATTTTGGGGGTCACATTGGAAGACCATTTTGATGGTTTTATGAATGATATATGTAATACTTTGATGTTTGACTCTGTTGCTGAAATTTGGCCTCTGTTCACTGGTGTCTAATAGAAATATGGAGACAGAATTTTGGGTGAAGTAGAAAAGAGTAGCTGTTATTGCTTTGCCAGGCAAAGGGGGCCACAGGAGGTTAATGCCCTCGAGACTGTGTGACCCACCCTGAAATGGGTAGTGAGGATTTTTATAGTCTTCAACGAGCGGGGTGTGATCAGCTCCTGGACGATTCATGAATTGGTTGGCATCAAGGTTAAATTTTCAAGCATCATCAACCTCCTTGTTTCAACCAGTCTACATTTTATGTTCTTGCTGTCAGCAGGGGTCTTCTTCCTGGGGAAAAAACAAAAACAAAAACAAAAAACAACAGTTCAGGAGTCAGGCCTTTATTTGTATCTTTCAGGGAACTGGGAGTTTGGTGATTCTGCCATGTGGCAGAATTATAGTCTAAATTGTTCCCAGTTCCCAGCCCAACAGCTATTCTTTGTTTCTACATCTTGACATTTCCCAGTCATTAACTCTGGAGTCAGTATTTTACCTCAGAAGACAAGGACACGGGGGCTTGTCCACCGTTTCAACTGAAAAAACAAAAAAAAACAGCTCCTGACCAGACTTTTCCAATGCCTCTCACCTGGACCCTATGAAAAGGAAGCCCAGGTGTTCCCTCTTTAGCACTAATAGACGATTCAAGTCAGCTGATCTCCTGCCTCCCAGCCCTGCCCCCACAATAAAGGCCTCAACCCAGCCCACTTTCCTGGCTCCCTCCAGCCTTCTCTGGCCTGTTGGTGACTGCTCTGCTTATTCCAGAGACCCCCATTATGTAAGTTGTAAATCTTTTTATACTTTCTTGGTGTGTGTGTGTGTATCATCTGCCTCAACATTCAAACCACCTTTTGGGTGAAGGTTTCTCCAGTTTTTGCAAACGGTCCTAGCTACAAAATTGTTGCAGAGACTTTAACTGAGAAACTTCCAGATTTTTACTGTAGTTTACTAGATATTTATGTTTTGTTTGATTCTTAAAAAAAAAAAAAAGAATAGTGAAATGGGCTATAATCATAGTGAAGCTCTTCAGTTCAGTTCAGTTCAGTCACTCAGTCATGTCCGACTCTTTGCAACCCCATGAATTGCAGCACGCCAGGCCTCCCTGTCCATCACCAACTCCCAGAGTTTACTCAGACTCGCGTCCATCGAGTCAATGATGCCATCCAGCCATCTCATCATCGGTCATCCCCTTCTTCTCCTGCCCTCACTCCCTCCCAGCATCAAAGTCTTTTCCAATGAGTCAACTCTTCTCATGAGGTGGCCAAAGTACTGGAGTTTCAGCTTTAGCATCATTCCTTCCAAAGAAATCCCAGGGCTGATCTCCTTCAGAATGGACTGGTTGGATCTCCTTGAGGTCCAAGGGACTCTCAAGAGTCTTCTCCAGCACCACAGTTCAAAAGCATCAATTCTTGGCGCTCAGCCTTCTTCACAGTCCAACCCTCACATCCATACATGACTACTGGAAAAACCATAGTCTTGACTAGATGGACCTTAGTCGGCAAAGTAATGTCTCTGCTTTTGAATATGCTATCTATGTTGGTCATAACTTTTCTTCCAAGGAGTAAGCATCTTTTAATTTTTCACTTATGCCAGTCGAATTTAAGTTGCAATTGTGTAGTCCATTTTTGGCTTTGGAATTCAGGAGAGAATATAACAGTCAAGATCACTTTAATATAAGAAATAGCTGAAAGCATGAGAAAGTTCAGAGTCAGCCAGGAAAAATAATTTCTTTTTGTACTAAAAGAATGGAGTCATTCATAATTCATATAGTTCAGCTTTTTCTTTTAAATTTTCTTCATGGATATAGTGGAAGCAAACTACTCTCTTTTACCTATTAAATTGAAACAAAAATGCCATTGAGCATTAAATTTAAAGAACTAATCTTTTTTTTATTTATTTATTACGTTTATTTTATGTTTAAGAAAAAATAAAGAACTAATCTTAACAACAGATGAGGTCTCTCATTTTACATATCTATATAGCCACTTCTCAAGGTTTTTTTGTTAAGTGTTTTAACTTCAGAACTAAACTAGGAGCTTACAACATATGTGCTAATTATAAATATTCCTTTGCATTTAAAATGTTTTAATAGTATGGATTATGCAGAACTAAATACTGGTTTTCTCACAAATCTATGTAAAGTTTGTTGATGGTGGTTTAGTCGCTAAGTTGTGTCTGACTGTTTGGGACCCCCTGGACTGCAGCCCACCAGGCTCCTCTGTCCATGGGATTCTCCAGGCAAGAATACTATAGTGGTTTGCCATTTCCTTCTCCAGGGATCTTCCCGACCCAGGGACTGAACCCAAGTCTCCTGCTTTGCAGGCAGATTCTTTACCCACTGCTACAAGGGAAGACTGCACCCATTGTTGAATGAATACAGTAATAAAAATAGAATCTTTGTGTCTGTATTCCACTTTCGGCAATGCTGAGCACTTATTTCACCAAACCATATTACAAGGTGGGAAAGAAAACACAAAAATGAGGGTAAAGTTTCTCTCCTGATATTACATTGCTGTGTAAGACTGAAAATGTTTGAAATACAGAGCCCTTCTCCACAGTGAGTGAACCTCTGCTCAGATTATTTTGTTCTTCCTTGTTCTTTCAGTCACTTAAAAGTATTTGGTTTTAATTACTTTCTTTTTCAAAAGCAATTCTGCATCTAAGCATATTGTTTTTAGATAGTACTATGCCACTGTTCATTTGACTAACTCAGTTCTATTCTCTGATTAACTTATTCAGATGGATGGGTAATTAAATTTCTTTGGGCAGTAAGGTCATTTCGGTAAACAAGGGGAGCACAACAGCAACCTGAAGTTAATGTATTTTTTATTACTTCTGATGAACAGTTCTAAAAAATATGAAAATGTAAAATTAAATGGTATACCTATGTAAAAGAATTATTTTTAAACTTAGTTCCATTCTTGCCAGTTATAAAAATATTAAGATATTAAAATCTTAATTATAATTAAATGACAAGCACTTTTCCTGTATTTAATATTAACCCTCATATTTATCTTTTTTACTTACATGAAAAAGTCTTGAAGTCAGAAAATTAGACTACTTATTCTTTTAGGGGGGTTCATGTTTGGGAACGCATGTAAGAATTAAAGATTTTAAAATTAAAAAAAAATAAAAATAAAAAAAAATTAAAAAAAAATAAAGTGAAACTTTAATAACTCATTGCCTCTTTAAAATCTGAAATATTTAGAATCAACTTTTTACAAATATATTATAGAAATGAAGCTAGTTGATTTCTATCAGATTCCCTACACAATTCCAGGTGAAAAATACTCTGTCACTAGAAACAATACATATCTAAGTCAATCCTCACTATCATATATGAAAGAGGTACTTGAGTTCAATTACAGAAGATGTTTCTGTTACTCAGAGTAAATGAACAGAGTTGGTATACCAATTGCTCTCCTGAGAAGTTGGCACATATATCTTGTCTGAACAGGTTTTAAAAATATCGTGAAAACAATTTAGAGAACATTGTATACTTTAACTGAAATCATCTGGCAGTATAGGTCATCATAACAGGATCACATAAAGGGAAAAGCGTAATGAAAATGTGATTTTAAATACAGTGTATAGACTTTATTCTGGTTAGTTTTTCCTGGGAGAGGCCTTTCTGGGGAGAACAGAATGTTCTGGTTTCAAAACCATGCCTTTTCTCAGCTACCCGCTGTAAGCTCAGCAGATATTCTGTAAAGTTCACTGTGAGAACCTGGTGGAGCTCATGAAGGTAGGTCCCTCAAAGTCGTGGGAGGCTCCCAGTAACTGGGTACCCTTGTCGTTTTTAACTCCAAATCTCTCATGCTGGCCAGCCGCATTTGTCTATTCCCATTCTGGCTTTCCTTACCCTAGTGCTACCCTGGAGAAGGCAGTGGCACCCCACTCCAGTACTCTTGCCTGGAAACTCCCATGGACGGAGGAGCCTGGTGGGCTGCAGTCCATGGGGTCGCTGAGAGTGGGACACGACTGAGCAAATTCACTTTCACTTTTCATTTTCATGCATTGGAGAAGGAAATGGCAACCCACTCCAGTGTTCTTGCCTGAAGAATCCCAGGGATGGGGGAGCCTGGTGGGCTGCCATCTATGGGGTTGCACAGAGTCAGACATGACTGCAGCGACTCAGCAGCAGCAGCAGCAGCAGCAGCAGCAGTAGCAGCAGCAGCGGCGGCGCTACCCTAGTGCTAGGAGGAATAGACTCTCAAAATAAACATTGGAGAAAAGTCCCCTTGTACTTCTAGCAGAATATCAAAGACTCTATTTTGAAATACACTAGAACACTCTGGTCTCCTTAGCAAGACCTGCCCTCAAAAGTTAACTTACCAGAGATTAACCTTCTTGGGTAGTATCAAAGTCTAACTGATCTGGGGAAAGGAAATTACCCAACCCCAGCCCACTGTATCCATGCTGTCCCATTTAAGGAGTGTTGACTTAATAAAAGATGCACAAAGAATCAACTTTTGGCTTTGTTGATTTTTGCTATGGTCACTTTTGTTTCTTTTGCATTTATTTCTGCCCTAATTTTTAAGATTTCTTTCCTTCTACTAACTCTGGGGTTCTCCATTTCTTCCTTTTCTAGTTGCTTTAGGTGTAGAGTTAAGTTATTTATTTGACTTTTTTTCTTGATTCTTGAGGTATGCCTGTATTGCTATGAATTTTCCTCTTAGCACTGCTTTTATAGTGTCCCACAGGTTTTGGGTTTTTGTGCTTTCATTTTCATTCGTTTCTATGCATATTTTGATTTCTTTTTTGATTTCTTCTGTGATTTGTTGGTTATTCAGCAGCGTTTTGTTTAGCCTCCATATGCTGGAATTTTTAACAGTTTTTCTCCGGTAATTGAGATCTAATCTTAATGCATTATGGTCAGAAAAGATGCTTGGAATGGTTTCAATTTTTTTTTTTAAATTTATTAAGCTTAGATTTATGGCCCAGGATGTGATCTATCCTGGAGAAGGTTCCGTGAGCACTTGAGAAAAAGGTGAAATTCATTGTTTTTGGGTGAAACGTCCTATAGATATCAATTAGATCTAACTGGTCTATTGTATCATTTAAAGTTTGCGTTTCTTTGTTAATTTTCTGTTTAGTTGATCTGTCCATAGATGTGAGTGGGGTACTAAAGTCTCCCACTATTATTGTGTTATTGTTAATTTCCCCTTTCATAATTGTTAGCATTTGTCTTACATATTGTGGTGCTCCTATGTTGGGTGCATATATATTTATAATTGTTATATCTTCTTCTTGGATTGATCCTTTAATCATTATGTAGTGGCCTTCTTTGTCTCTTTTCACAGCCTTTGTTTTAAAGTCTATTTTATTGGATATGAGTATTACTACTCCTGCTTTCTTTTGGTCTCTATTTGTGTGGAATATCTTTTTCCAGCCCTTCACTTTCAGTCTGTATGTGTCCCTTCTTTTGAGGTGGGTCTCTTGTAGGCAGCATATATAGGGGTCTTGTTTTTGTATCTAAGAAACAAAAGAGACCATAGCAAAAATCAACAAAGCCAAAAGCTGGTTCTTTGAAATGATAAATAAAATTGACATCCATTAGCCAGACTCATCAAGAAACAAAGGGGGAAAAATCAAATCAATAAAATTAGAAATGAAAATGGAGAGATCGCAACAGACAACACAGAAATACAAAGGATCATAAAAGACTACTATCAGCAATTATATGCCAATAAAATGGACAACGTGGAAGAAATTGACAAATTTGTAGAAAAGTACAACTTTCCAAAACTGAACCAGGAAGAAATAGAAAATCTTAACAGACTCATCACAAGCATGGAAGTTGAAACTGTAATCAGAAATGTTCCAGCAAACAAAAGCCCAGGTCCAGATGGCGTCACAGCTGAATTCTAACAAAAATTTAGAGAAGAGCTAACACCTATACTACTCAAATTCTTCCAGAAAATTGCAGAGGAATGTAAACTTCCAAACTCATTCTATGAGGCCACCATCACCCTAATACCAAAACCTGACAAAGATGCCACAAAAAAAGAACTACAGGCCAATATCACTGATGAACATAGATGCAAAAATCCTTAACAAAATTCTAGCAATCAGAATCCAACAACACATTAAAAAGATCATACACCATGACCAAGTGGGCTTTATCTCAGGGGTGCAAGGATTCTTCAATATCCGCAAATCAATCAATGTAATTCACCACATTAACAAATTGAAAAATAAAAGCCATATGATTATCTCAATAGATGCAGACAAGGCCTGTGACAAAATTCAACATCCATTTATTATAAAAACTCTCAAAAAAGCAGGAATAGAAGGAACATACCTCAATATAATAAAAGCTATATATGACAAACCCACAGCAAACATTATCCTCAATGGTGAAAAATTGAAAGCATTTCCCCTAAAGTCAGGAACAAGACAAGGGTGCCCATTTTCACTGCTACTATTCAACATAGTTCTGGAAGTTTTGGCCGCAGCAGTCAGAGCAGAAAAAGAAATAAAAGGAACCCAAATTGGAAAAGTAAAACTCTCAGTGTTTGCAGATGACATGACCCTCTACATAGAAAACCCTCAAGACTCCACCAGAAAATTACTAGAGCTAATCAATGAATATAGTAAAGTTGCAGGATATAAAATCAACACACAGAAATCCCTTGTATTCCTATACACTAATAATGAGAAAGTCGAAAAAGAAATTAAGGAAACAATTCCATTCACCATTGCAATGAAAAGAATAAAATACTTAGGAATATATCTACCTAAAGGAAATAAAGACCTATACACAGAAAACTATAAAACACTGATGAAAGAAATCAAAGAGGACAGTAATAGATGGAGAAATATACCATGTTCATGGATCAGAGAATCAATATAGTGAAAATGAGTATACTACCCAAAGCAATCTACAGATTCAAGGCAATCCTATCCTACAGCAGTAGCTATCAAGTACCAGCAGTATTTTTTTACAGAACTAGAACAAATAATTTCAAGATCTGTATGGAAATACAAAAAACCTCGAATTGCCAAAGCAATCTTGAGAAAGAAGAATGGAACTGGAGGAATCAGTGTGCCTAACTTCAGGCTGTACTACAAAGCCACGGTCATCAAGACAGTATGGTACTGGCACAAAGACAGAAATATAGATCAGTGGAACAAAATAGAGCACCCAGAGATAAATCCACACACCTATGGACACCTTATATTTGACAAAGGAGGCAAGAATATATAATGGATCAAAGACAATCTGTTTAACAAGTGGTGCTGGGAAAACTGGTCAACCACTTGTAAAAGAATGAAACTAGATCACTTTCTAATATCATCAGTTCAGTTAAGTCGCTCAGTCATGTCCGACTCTTTGCGACCCCATGAATCGCAGCAGGCCAGGTCTCCCTGTCCATCACCATCTCCCGGAGTTTCGACCTCAGGACGACCATTTAGTCAGTGATGCCATCCAGCCATCTCATCCTTGGTCGTCCCCTTCTCCTCCTGCCCCCAATCCCTCCTAGCATCAGAGTCTTTTCCAATGAGTCAACTCTTCACATGAGGTGGCCAAGGTACTGGAGCTTCAGCTTTAGCATCATTCCTTCCAAAGAAATCCGAGGGTTGATTTCCTTCAGAATGGACCGGTTGGATCTCCTTGCAGTCCAAGGGACTCTCAAGAGTCTTCTCCAACACCCACAGTTCAAAAGCAGCAATTCTTCGGTGCTCAGCCTTCTTCACTGTCCAACTCTGACATCCATACATGACCACAGGAAAAACCATAGCCTTGACTAGACGGATCTTAGTCAGCAAAGTAATGTCTCTGCTTTTGAATATACTATCTAGATTGGTCATAACTTTTCTTCCAAGGAATAAGCATCTTTTAATTTCATGGCTGCAGTCACCATCTGCAGTGATTTTGGAGCCCAAAAAAATAGTCTGACACTGTTTCTACTGTCTCCTCATCTACTTCCCATGAAGTGATGGGACTGGATGTCATGATCTTTGTTTTCTGAATGTTAAGCTTTAAGCCAACTTTTTCGCTCTCCTCTTTCACTTTCATCAAGAGGCTTTTTAGCTCCTCTTCACTTCTGCCATAAGGGTGGTGTCATCTGCATATCTGAGGTGATTGATATTTCTCCCGGCAATCCTGATGCCAGCTTGTGTTTCTTCCAACCCAGCGTTTCTCATGATGTACTCTGCATATAAGTTAAATAAGCATGGTGACAATATAGAGCCTTGACGTACTCTTTTTCCTGTTTTGAACCAGTCTGTTGTTCCATGTCGAGTTCTAACTGTTGCTTCCTGACATGCATACAGATTTCTCAAGAGGCAGGTGAGGTGATCTGGTATTCCCATCTCTTTCAGAATTTTCCACAGTTTATTGTGATCCACACAGTCAAAGGGTTTGGCATAGTCATAAAGCAGAAATAGATGCTTTTTGGAACTCTCTTGCTTTTTCCATGATCTAGCGGATGTTGGCAATTTGATCTCTGGTTCCTCTGCCTTTTCTAAAACCAGTTTGATACACAAAAATAAACTCAAAATGGATTAAAGATCTAAATGTAAGACCAGAAACTATAAAAATCCTAGAGGAGAACATAGGCAAAACACTCTCCGACATAAATCACAGCAGGATCCTGTATGATCCACTTCCCAGAATACTGGAAATAAGAACAAAAATAAACAAATGGGACCTAATTAAAATTAAAAGCTTCTGCACAACAAAGGAAAATTTAAGCAAGGTGAAAAGACAGCCTTCTGAATGGGAGAAAATAATAGCAAATGAAGCAACTGACAGACAACTAATCTCAAAAATATACAAGCAACATATGCAGCTCAATTCCAGAAAAATAAACTACCCAATCAGAAAATGGGCCAAAGAACTAAATAGACATTTCTCCAAAGAAGACATATGGATGGCTAACAAACACCTGAAAACATGCTCAACATCACTCATTATTAGAGAAATGCAAATCAAAACCACAATGAGGTACCATTTCACACCAGTCAGAATGGCTGCGATCCAAAAGTCTGCAAGCAATAAATGCTGGAGAGGGTGTGGAGAAAAGGGAACCCTCTTACACTGTTGGTAGGAATGCAAACTAGCGCAGCCACTATGGAGAACCCTGTGGAGATTCCTTAAAAATTTGAAAATAGAACTACCTTATGACCCAGCAATCCCACTGCTGGGCATACACACAGAGGAAACCAGAATTGAAAGAGACACATTTACCCCAGTGTTCATCTCAGCACTGTTTATAATAGCCATGACATGGAAACAACCTAGATGTCCATCAGCAGATGAATGGATAAGAAAGCTGTGGTACATATACACAATGGAGTATTACTCAGCCATTAAAGAGAATACATTTGAATCAGTTCTAATGAGATGGATGAAACTGGAGCTGATTATACAGAGTGAAGTAAGCCAGAAAGAGAAACACCAATACAGTATACTAACACATGTATATGGAATTTAGAAAGATGTTAATGATAACCCTTAATGCAGACAGCAAAAGAGACACAGATGTATAGAACGGACTTTTGGACTCTGTGGGATTGGGAGAGGGTGGGATAATTAGGGAAAATGGCATTGAAACGTGTACTATCATGTAAGAAACGAATCGCCAGTCTATGTTTGATACAGGATACAGGATGCTTGGGGCTGGTGCACGCGGATGATCCAGAGAGATGATATGGGGTGGGAGGTGGGAGGGGAGTTCAGGATTGGGAACTCATGTACATCCATGGTGGATTCATGTCAATATATGGCAAAACCAATACAGTATTGTAAAGCAAAATAAAGTAAAAATAAAAATTAAAATAAATAAATAAAAGATTCACAACACGAGAGTTTCAAGTTAAGTTTTATTTGGGGCAAAATGAGGACTGCAGCCCAGGAGGCTGCACCTCAGATAGCTCTGAGAAACTACTCCAAATAATTTGGGGGGAAGGTCAGTATATATGAGAATTTGGTGAGGAGGAAATACATGCAATCAAGCACATATTTTTCCAGGTTTCTCGTTGTCTTGTGAAGCTTTTGCTAGTCACAAGGAACAGTTGTCACCATGATATATTTTAGTATTCTTCTAGTAATGGGGAGGTATAATAATTGGCCTCATAAAATCAGCTCCTGAAATTATCTAACTTATATGGAGACCTGTTCTGTCAGTTTTCCCACCTCCTCTGAGCACAGAGTGCCACACTTCTGCTCTCCACTCTGAACTCATTTCAGAAAGTGTTGAAAATCAACAGCTGATTTATTTAATCAGTGCATGATTTATTTAATCCTTGTAGAGGTAGTTTGCAAATGCCAATTTGTAGTTGACAAGAGAGAGGGAAAAAAATACTTATGGCTCAGAGTCCAGAGGCAGAGTCTCAATAAAAGACTGATATTTAATCACATTTTTTTATATATGGAATAAATGATCTAGAGGATGGAAAGAGGACTTAGGATTATTTATCACTGAAAGATATTCTCACTACTCCTGAATTAGTATCCTGTAATTTGAATTGCATTAGTTGTAAGTGTATATAGCAAACTCAAGGGCAACCACTAAAAAAAAGTGTCTTTTGCTTTTCTTTTAATATGACTGATATACAAAGAAATAAAGAATGGAATCATGAAATATTTAAAGCCACAAAAGGAAGAAAGAATAATGTCAAATACAAATAATAGGTAAGTAGTTAGAATAGGAGAAAAAAAAAAAAAAAAAGAGTCCAAGATAGTGTGGCTAAATGACAAAGAAAGGAAAAAGCCCATGAAAATAGAGCAAAACAAGGTCCAAGAACCAGAGTGAGAACCTCAGGTGAAACAAACAGCCTTCCTGGCTAGCCAAATATACATAGGACAAGCTCAGGGGGAGGAGACAAAAAATATATAAAGAGGAGCCAAAAATTGAGCCTCTCTTCTCTTTGCTTCTTTTGAGTCAGCCAACCCTCATGCCTTGAGGATGTATTTTCCTTTGCTTGCCAAATAAAACTGAGCTGTAACTGAGCTGGAACATTGGTCCAACGTTTAAACTGAGCTGTAACCAAGCCATAACACTGGTCTGCATTGAAACAGAGCTGTAACAGAGCTTTAACACTGGTCCAGCACTTCAATTTTTGCTGCAGTGAGACAGAACCGAGGAAATTACACACTTATCCGACATCTCTGGTATTATTTCTTGGTTTTAACCCAGCTGAAACAGTCTTGGCTTGGTCCCCACGAGGGGGAGGCCAAACACATCAGAGGCCCAACTTGGTGAAAGGACCCACAGTGGAAGCTGAACATGAAGAAAACCCAGTGCAGTGGAAGTGACAAGAAGCCCAGTATGCTGAAAACTGGGACAGCTAAAAAAAAAACTTGGCAGAAAGCTCTTGCAGCTCAGTCTTAGATTCCATAAGACCTCCCGTTAAGGTAGGAGGTCCTCACCCCTATGGCTGGAAGGACATATGGCTAAAAGTCTTAATTCCTTTACAATCTCTCATGTCTTGTTTCCTCGAACCCCCTGAGAACAGGCAAGCAGCAGCAGGTGCAACTGAGGGACTCTGGCAGGAGCTACTCCCCAGTGTGTCCCAAAGGTTCTCCTATCTGCTGTGCCTTACTAGCTGTTGCCCAAGTGGGTGATGGTTCTTCTGTCCTTAATCTTCCTTGTGCCAAGGATCAGGCCAATGAAAACTGTAAGCACAGGTCAGGTATCTAGCAGATTTTCCAGCAGGTAAGGAAGGGGATTCCTTGGCATTTTTTTCCCACTCTTTTTTCTTCTGTCCTTCAGCTCCTCTCTCGACCTAAGCCACTGCTTACAATGTATTGAGTAGGTCATCATCTTTCCATTTCTCAAAGTTGTGTTTGAAACAGTATACTAACACATATATATGGAATTTAGGAAGATGGCAATGACGACCTTGTATGCAAGACAGGAAAAAAGACACAGATGTGTATAACGGACTTTTGGACTCAGAGGGAGAGGGAGAGGGTGGGATGATTTGGGAGAATGGCATTCTAACATGTATACTATCATGTAAGAATTGAATCACCAGTCTATGTCTGACGCAGGATACAGCATGCTTGGGGCTGGTGCATGGGGATGACCCAGAGAGATGTTATGGGGAGGGAGGTGGGAGGGGGGTTCATGTTTGGGAACGCATGAAAGAATTAAAGATTTTAAAAATTTTTTTAAATAAAAAACTAAAAAAAAAAATGAAACTATTTACATAAGATTGGGACTCAAACTTACATGGCAGGTACTCTGTGCTATGCTTAGTCACTCAGTTGTATTTGACTGGGACTTGAACCTGGTCAAAACCCAGAGTCCCAGGTCTTAGGAATTAATGAAGCTCAAGCTCTTGATATCTCATTGCAAAAAAATTCAGTGAGAGACACAGATATAGGTAAGAGGTGGATTTGTTCATTTTAGAGAGAAGCCAAGTCCAAGGAGCAGCGGCTGCACAGGCACAGGAAGGCCAAGAGGAGCTACTCCACGTTCAAGGTTAGGAGGGGCAGCCATGAGAAGATAGCCTTCATCCAAGGTAAGGAGCAGCGGTTGCCCTTTGCTGAAGCAGCCATGAAGAGATACCCCATGCCCAAGGTAAGAGAAACCCAAGTAAGATGGTAGGTGTTGCAATAGAGCATCAGAGGGCAGACACGCTGAAACCATAACCACAGAAAACTAGTCAATCTGATCACATGGACCACAGCCTTGTCTAACTCAGTGAAACTAAGCCATGCTGTGTGGGCAAACCCAAGATGGGCGGGTCATGGAGGAAAGGTCTGACAGAATGTGGTCCGCTGGAGAAGGGAATGGCAAACCACTTCAGTATTCTTGCCTTGAGAACCCCATGAACAGTATGAAAAGGCAAATTGATAGGATACTGAAAGAGGAACTCCCTGGGTTGGTAGGTGCCCAAATGCTACTGGAGATTAGTGGAGAAATGACTCCAGAAAGAATGAAGGGCAGGAACCAAAGCAAAAACAATACCCATTTGTGGATGTGACTGGTGACAGAAGCAAGGTCTGATGCCGTAAAGAGCAATATTGCATAAGAACCTGGAACGTTAGGTCCATGAATCAAGGAAGCAATCTAAAAGGATATGGCAAGAGTGAACATTGACATTCTAAGAATCAGTGAACAAAAATGGACTGGAATGGGTGACTTTAACTCAGATGACCATTATATCTACTACTGTGTGCAAGAATCCCTTAGAAAAAAATGGAGTAGCCATCATAGTCAACAAAAAAGTCTGAAATGCAGTACTTGGATGTCATCTCAAAAACAACAGAATGATCTCTGTTCATTTCCAAGGCAAACCATTCAATATCACAGTAATCCAAGCCTATGTCCCAACCAGTAATGCTGAAGAAGCTGAAGTTGAACGGTTCTATGAAGACCTACAAGACCTTTTAGAACTACACCCAAAAAAGATACCCTTTTCATTATAGGGGACTGGAATGCAAAAGTAGGAAGTCAAAAAACACCTGGAGTAACAGGCAAATTTGGGCTTGGAATATGGAATGAAGCAAGTAAAAGACTTATAGAGTTTTGCCAAGAGAACACACTGGTCATAGCAAACACCCTCTTCCAACAACACAAGAGAAGACTCTACACATGGACATCACCAGATGGTCAACACTGAAATCAGATTGATTATATTCTCTGCTGCCAAAGATGGAGAAGCTCTATACAGTCAGCAAAAACTAGGCCAGGAGCTGACTGTGGCTCAGATCATGAAATCCTTATTGCCAAATTCAAACTTAAATTGCAGAAAGTAGGGAAAACCACTAGACCATTCAGATATGACCTAAATCAAATCCCTTATGATTATACAGTGGCAAGTGAGAAATCAATTTAAGGGACTAATCTGATAGATACAATGCCTGATGAACTATGGATGGAGGTTCGAGACATTGTACAGGAGACATGGATGAAGACAATCCCTATGTAAAAGAAATGAAAAAAAGCAAAATGGCTGTCTGGGGAGGCCTTACAAATAGCTGTGAAAAGAAGAGAAATAAAAAGCAAAGGAGAAAAGGAAAGATATAAGCATCTGAATGCACAGTTCCAAAGAATAGCAAGGAGAGATAAGAAAGACTTCCTCAGTGATCAATGCAAAGAAATAAAGGAAAAGAACAGAATGTGAAAGACTAGAGATATCTTCAAGAAAATTAGAGATACCAAGGGAACATTTCATGCAAAGATGGGCTCGATAAAAGACAGTAATAGTATGGACCTAACAGAAGCAGAAGATATTAAGAAGAGGTGGCAAGAATACACAGCAGAACTGTATAAAAAAGATCTTCATGATCAAGATAATCATGATGGTGTGATCACTCACCAAGAGCCAGACATCCTGGAATGTGAAGTGAAGTGGGAGCCTTAGAAAGCGTCACTATGAACAAAGCTAGTAGACGTGATGGAATCTAGTTGAGCTATTTCAAAACCTGAAAGATGATGCTGTGCAAGTGCTCCACTCAGTATGCCAGGAAACATGGAAAACTCAGCAGTGACCACAGGACTGGAAAAGGTCAGTTTTCATTCCAATCCCAAAGAAAGGCAATGCCAAAGAATGCTCAAACTACCGCACAATTGCACTCATCTCACATGCTAGTAAAGTAATGCTCAAAATTCTCCAGGCCAGGCTTCAGCAATACATGAACCGTGAATTTCCTGATGTTCAAGCTGGTTTTAGAAAAGGCAGAGGAACCAGAGATCAAATTGCCGACATTCGGTGGATCATGGAAAAAGCAAGAGAGTTTCAGAAAAACATCTTTTTCTGCTCTATTGACTATGCCTTTAACTGTGTGGATCACAATAAACTGTGGAAAATTCTGAAAGAGATGGGAATACCAGACTACCTGACTGGCTTCTTGAGAAACCTGTATGCAGGTCAGGAAGCAACAGTTATAACTGGACATAGAACAACAGACTGGTTCCAAATAGGAAAAGGAGTACCTCAAGGCTATATATTGTCACCCTGCTTATTTAACTTCTATGCAGAGTACATCATGAGAAATGCTGGGCTGGAAGAAGTACAAGCTGGAATCAAGATTGCTGGGAGAAATGTCAATAACCTCAGATATGCAGATGACACCACCCTTATGGCAAAAAGTGAAGAGGAACTGAAAAGCCTCTTGATGAAAGTGAAAGAGGAGAGTGAAAAAGTTGGCTTAAAGCTCAACATTCAGAAAACGAAGATCTTGGCAGTTGGTCCCATCACTTTATGGGAAATAGATGGGGAAACAGTAGAAACAGTGTCAGACTTTATTTTGGGGGGCTCCAAAATCACTGCAGATGGTGACTGCAGCCATGGAATTGAAAGACGCTTACTCCTTGGAAGGAAAGTTATGAACAGCATGCTGCTGCTGCTGCTAAGTCACTTCAGTCATGTCCAACTCTGTGCAACCCCATAGACAACAGCCCACCAGGCTCCTCTGTCTCTGGGATTCTCCAGGCAAGAATACTGGAGTGGGTTTCCATTTCCTTCTCCAATGCATGAAAGTGAAAAGCGATAGTGAAGTTGCTCAGTCATGCCCGACTCTTAGCGACCCCATGGACTGCAGCCTACCAGGCTCCTCCATTCATGGGATTTTCTAGGCAAGAGTACTGGAGTGGGGTGCCATTGCCTTCTCCAATGAACAACATAGATAGCATATTAAAAAGCAGAGACATTGCTTTGCCAACAAAGTTGCGTCTAGTCAAGGTTGTGATTTTTCCAGGGGCCATGTATGGATGTGAGAGTTAGACTGTGAAGAAAGCTGAGCACTGAAGAATTGATGCTTTTGAACTGTGGTGTTGGAGAAGAGTCTTGAGAGTCCCTTGGACTGCAAAGAGATCCAACCAGTCCATTGTAAAGGAACTCAGTCCTGGGTCTTCATTGGAAGGACTGATGCTAAAGCTGAAACTCTAATACTTTGGCCACCTCACACTAGGAGTTTACTCATTGGAAAAGACTCTGATGCTGGGAGGGATTGGGGGCAGGAGGAGAGGGGACGACAGAGGATGAGAGGGCTGGATGGCATCACCAACTCAATGGACATGAGTTTGAATGAACTCTGGGAGTTGGTGATGGACAGGGAGTCCTGGCGTGCCTTCCAAGAATTGGATCCTTGAGGAGGTTCAGGCATGTTGACCTCTTGGGACCCTGGGACTGGCAGATCCCCTAGCAGATTAAGGGATGACAACCTCCCAAGGACCAGATTCTAGGCAGGTGGAGGCAGGTCAACCTCCTGGGACCCTGGGCTGTAGATCCCTGAGCAGGTGATCTGATCTCCAAGAGGCTGTCATGCCTCAGCCTGCCTGGGGATCTTCACCCTGACCCTGGGATTCCCAGCTCTCAGATTGCAACAGTACTGGGTAGGATACACTTCAGAAAGACTCACCCCTAATGAAGCCTGCTCACAAAATAGAAGGAAACCTATTACTTGTGAGACTGTGCCCGGGTCTCAGCAATAACTCAGGAGCCTAATGAGAACCCCATTGACTTTCTGGAAAGGCTAAAAGAGGCCCTCCAAAAGTTTACCAATCTGGCCTTAGACTCTTATGAGGGACTGGTGATTTTAAAGGACAAATTCCTGTCCTAATATGCATCAGACATCAGGATAAAGCTAACAACTACAGCAGCAGGATCCTACTGCCTCTTTAGACAAGACGATCTAGACAACCACCAATACTTTTTATAACAGAGAACAGGAGAAGGAGGCCAAGGCCCAGGAAAGGGAGAAAAGGAAAGAGACAAGGCATGCCTAGATCCTAGCTGCTCTCCAGGGAAGCCCTATGGCAATCCCCGAGTCCTTGAAGGACTAGGCATAAGGCAAATGCCTAATCTGTAGACAGATGGGGCATTGGGCCAAAGCGTGTCCAAACCATGACAAGTCTCCTAAAATGGCTTACTACAAATGCCATCAGTTGGGACACTGTGCAGCACTCTGACCTCAGGACGTAAGAGCCTCCAGGTCAAGTGCCAAACCTTCCCTCACTATGGGTCAACAGAACTGAAACAGCCCACTCCAGCCAGCCCACCTGTCACAGATTACCATCATGGGTCTGGAGCCAAGGGTGAAACTTGATGTGGCAAGTAGGTCCAAGAATTTCTTGGTTGACACAGTGCCTACTTTGTCCTGACCTCTTACTCCAGAGCCTTCTCCTCCCTAACCTGTACCATTTTGGGTGCTGCAGTAAAAACAATTATAAAAAGATTCACCCAAGCACTTCTTTGTTTCTGGGATGGACAAATGTTTCCCACCAGTTTCAGTTAGTTCCTGAGTATCCTACTCCCTTATTGGCAAGAGATCTTTCCCTGCCTTACAAATCTTGCAGCTATTGCAGTCCTGATAGAAGATGCTTTAAAACTCTCTTTTGGTGGTAAACTAACCAATTTTACCAGCCACCAACTGAAATAACTCCTGAATGGGAGAGGCCATTTATGGTTGTCTGATCAAAGAATCCTCAGATATCAGGTAGTGCTGATAGAAAATCCAGGCCTGACTATATCCCCTTGTGAGGTTCTTAACCCAGCCACACTCCTGCCTACCCCTGAGGGCTCTCTTCCCATTCACTCTTGCCTAGTAACCTTGGACCACTGGACAAAACCCTGAGAGGGATTGTCAGAAGATCCTCTGACCAATCCTGAGGAAATCCGGTACACTGATGGAAGCAGTTTTGTCTTGGATAGAAAAAGAAGAGCCAGATATACAATAGCCTCCAATTTTGAGAACATAGAGGCTAAACCTTTGCCACCAGGTACTTCAGCCCAATTAACTGAACTCATAACCCTGACCTGAGTGTTCAGTTCAGTTCAGTTCAGTCACTCAGTAGTGTCTGACTCTTTGCGACTCCATGAATCGCAGCACGCCAGGCCTCCCTGTCCATCACCATCTCCCAGAGTTCACTCAGACTCATGTCCATCGAGTCCGTGATGCCATTCAGCCATCTCATCCTCGGTCGTCCCCTTCTCCTCCTCCCCCAATCCCTCCCAGCATCAAAGTCTTTCCCAATGAGTCAACTCTCCACATGAGCTGGCCAAAGTACTGGAGTTTCAGCTTTAGTATCATTCCTTCCAAAGAAATCCCAGGGTTGGTCTCCTTCAGAATGGACTGGCTGGATCTCCTTGCAGTCCAAGGGACTCTTAAGAGTCTTCTCCAACACCACAGTTCAAAAGCATCAATTCTTCGGCCCTCAGCCTTCTTCACAGTCCAACTCTCACATCCATACATGACCGCAGGAAAAACCATAGCCTTGACTAGACTTGAGTGTTAGAGCTGGGCAAAGGAAAGAGTAGCCATTTACACTGACTCCATGTATGCCTTTCTGGTGCTACATTCACATCCTGCTATTTGGAAAGAATGAGGCCACTTGAGGGTACCCAATCAAATATGGTGATCAAATTCTTAGATTCTTGGATGTAGTCCATCTGCCCACTGAGGTTTCAGTCTCCCACTGTAAAGGACACCAAAAAGGAAGCACAGAAGTCGCACAAGGGAACCAAGAAGATGATCAGGCAGTTAAGAGAGCAGCATTACAGAACAGTGACCTAATAGGGGTTGCCACCTTAGTTCCACAAACTGATTTGCCAGAAACTCCTTCATATACTGAAGGTGAGACTCTTAAAGCTAAGTGTGAGGGCTTTCAAGAAGATCATATAGGGTGGTTCCAGAAGAGGTGGGGGAGGGGGGGGTATGGGGCATGAAGATTAAATAAAGGAGGGACTCCTTTTTCTGCCTGAGAACCTCCAATGGAAGTTGGTTAACTCGTTACATGCCACCACTCGTATAGGGGAAAAGGCTCTCCAAAGATTACTAGAAAGTTCCTTCAGAGGAACAGGCTTCCAAACGACTATAAGGCAAGTGGTCTCTTCTTGTCCCACTTGTCAATTTAACAACCTCAAGGAGCTCGAAGACCCCAGCTGGCGCAGCCTGTCCAATGACATGGGGCCTACCCAAGAGAGGACTTGCAGATGGACATCACCCAGATGCCAGTTTCTCAAGGGTATAAATACCTATTAGTCATGATAGATACATTTACAGGATGGATTGAAGGCTTTCTCACCCACACTGAGAAGGCTGAAAAGGTGGTAAAAAAATAAAAAAAAACTGGTCCATGAAATCACTCCGAGATTTGGTCTCCTCAGGTCATTGCAAAGTGACAATGGGACATCATTTACTTCTAAGGTCACCCAAGAGGTCTCTAAAGCATTGGGCATTACTTATTACCCCCATTGTACCTGGAGGCCTCATGCCGCAGCATTGCAGCATGTAGGGATCAAAAGTGGTTGACGTACAGTTTGGGAAAAAGAAACTAGAGAGAGAAGCTTTAAATATGGGACTGGGGCACTCAAGACCTCTTGGATCAAGAGCCCTGTTCCTCGGAGCCACATCACTTATTTAGAGTCTTGGCAAGCAGAAAGTATCCCTTGTGCTTCGATGAAGTCATCCTTCTCTGTCCCTGGTCACGTCTCCCATTTTATTGATTATTTTTGTTATTTTCTTGTACAAGGACTAACACATAGCTGAAGGTCATAGATCCACATATGCCTTGGGAAAACATCTTAGGGTGTGCACAAGCAGCATTCTGAACTTGCGCTGACCTGGTGTTCCAAGATCCACACTATGCTAAGATCCTTAGCTTAGCAGGATATGATGACCCCAACTAATCAAACCAATGCACTTTTATTTGGGTTATACTGTATTGCTATATTTGGCATTTATTCTTTTTCCCATGGTGATTTCTCACGGCTTAGCCAGAGTAACAGGCAGCTGACTGTTAACCACTGCAGCCTCAGTCTTCAGGAAAAGTAGAAAGAGCCAATCAATTCTTAAAATCAGCAATAAAAAAGATAACCAGGAAACCTCCCTGGAGTGGAAGGAGGCTTTACCAATAGCTCTGCTTTACACCCGTATTGCACCTAAGGAACAGGTTGGTCTTTGTCCTTATGAGATGCTATATGGGAGATCTTTTGTTTATGTCAATGACCTCTTCCTAACTCCAGAGGCTCAGACCCTCTGGTCTTATACCATGGCCCTTGGGCAATGCCAACAAGATATACACTTGTGGGGTGTCAACCAGGGCCCAGAAGAGTCTAAAGAATGTAGCATAAAGAATACAACACTGTATGCTCCAGGGACTCAAGTCCTAATTAAAATCCGTAAAGATGGGTCCCCAAAGGCTCAACTCCAGCCCACATGGAAGGGCCACTATCCTATAATACTTTCAACCCCCACAGCAGTCAAGGTACCAGGACACAATTCCTGGATTCACTACTCAGGAGTCAAGCCATAAAAGAAAACAGAAAAGGACACCCAATACACCTGTGAGCTCCTGGGAGATCTCAGATACCTATTCAGGATTACGAATGAGTGCCATTCTAATGAACACCCCCAAAATTAAGTTTCTGGGGATCAGACTTCTCAGGATAGCTGTAAAGAACCAACACAGCTTGGCAGAGGTTGTACTCCAAAATAGACAGGAGATAGATCTCCTAATACCTGAACAGGGAGAGACTTGAACCATCTTGAATGAGACGTGTTTCTGGGTATATACCTCCCACTAAGTTAAAAAAAGTCTCACAGTTCTCAAGAAAAACATTCAGATCCTACAGGATCTCAAAGAATGAGTTGAGTTCTTGGGGTGGCTATAATCTCTCTTTTGGGGAATCCTTCTCCTGGCAAGGGGGGAATTTGGAGTTGGCTAATGTCCCTACTAATCCCTATTATCACCATATTGATGCTGCCTATGGTTGTCCCATGTATTATCAGTAGTCCAACCTGTTTTGTCTCTGCCCTGATGTGCTGCAGTCCATGGGGTCACAAAGCGTCAGACACGACTGAGGGACTGAACTGGCTGAGGTCAACAAGCTGCAACATGCAGTGCCAGTTCAATGAAGATATATGCAACTACACCTAACCATGGAAAATACCACTCATCTTCAGATGAGCATAAGGACTCTTAGACCAGTATAAGGACTCTGAGGCCTGAGACTAGCAAGAAGGGGAGGCCCAGTGCCCCTCGCCATATCAGCTCAGCAGGAAGTAGTCAGAGAGACCTCAATGCCCCTATTTCCAAATAATTGGGCCTCCCATCTCTAGAGGGGGGAATGTTAGGGAGTTAGAATAGGAAAAAGGAGTCCACAATAGTGATGGCTAAAAGACAAAGAAAGGAAAAAGCCTGTGCAAACAGAACAAAGGAAGGTCTGAGGACTGAGGTACTTCAGGTACCTCAGGTAAAACAAATAGCCCTCCTGGCTAGCCCAGTTTACATAAGGCAGGCTCAGGGGAAGGAGGAAAAAAAAAAATTGAGCCTCTCTCTTTGCTTCTTTAGGGTCGGCCTGCCCTCATGCCTCCAGGATGTATTTTCCTTTGCTTGCCAAATAAAACTGAGTGTAACCAAGCTGTAGCACTGGTCTGCCATTTAAACTGGCCCACCACTTCAAATTTTTGCTGTGGCTAGATAAAACAAAGAAAATTATACACTATCCCAAGAGAACAATGGCAACAAACAGAAAACAGTAAAGAATATGGTTGGTAGTAATCCAATTATACCTATCACTTTTAAAATGATATCAGAGTGAACCAAAAAACAAATCAGTTATATGTTGTCTGCAAGAAGCTTACTTTAAACATAATGGTACTTGAAATTAACAGTAAATGGATGTAGAAAACATACCTTATTAACACTAATCGAAAGAAAATCTGACTAGCTATATTTCAGACTTCAAAGTAAGAAAGTTTATGCTTGGGGCTGGTGCACTTGGATGACCCAGAGAGATGATATGGGGAGGGGGGTGGAAGGGGGGTTCAGGATTGGGAACTCATGTACACCCGTGGTGGATTCATGTCAATGTATGGCAAAACCAATACAGTATTGTTAAGTAAAAATAAAATAAAAAATAATGATAAAAAAGAATCCACCTGCAATGTGGGAGATCTGGGTTCGATCCCTGGGCTGGGAAGATCCCCTGGAGAAGGGGAAGTTTGATTCCTGGGCCCAGAAGTTCCGCTGGAGAAGGAATAAGCTACCCACTCCAGTATTCTTTGGCTTCCCTGGTGGCTCAGCTGGTAAATAATCCATGCAATGCAAGAGACCTGGGTTCGATCCCTGGGTTTTGAAGATCCCCTGAAGAAGGGAAAGGCTACCCACTCTAGTATTCTGGCATAGAAAATTCCATGGATGTCCATGGGGTAGCAGAATCAGACACAACTGAGTGAATTTCACGTTCAAGATAGTCCATGCACGACTTTTTAAAACACAGTTCAATAAGTCTGGGGGCTCTCTTTTGTCACAGGAGCGATGTGTGGGCTCACCAATTTCTTTAACATTTCTTTTCCCTAACTTCAGTGAAACACCATTCAGAACGTTTGCAACACTCTCTCAGGAAGCATTGTTCATGACAAGAGAGAACCTAATATGGAACACACCTTGCACGTGACATTTTATAAACCTTTTCCTTCCTGCAGCAAAATCTTAAAATTTCACAGTCAGATGAATTTATCTGCAGTGACCTTTACATTTTAATTAACTTCATTTTTGCTATCAGCAAAATGGGGAGAAACATATCTGCTGCTACCCTACAATGAAGAAAGAATGGATAGCTTGACTTCCTGGGGAAAAATGCATTCCAAAGAGCACAGGGTAAGTGCTGGTGGAGATAGAAGAAAAGCTTCCCAAGTAACTTACAATCCAAGAGACTAAGATGGGCCAAAGTCTACAACACAAGCCTGGAGACAACTGTATTCATTTATACTCCAGGATAAGACCTCCATCTTCCTTTCCTAATTTCCCAAGGTGCTTAGCACATTTTTATGTCCAGTAAATGCGACTATCTAAATGCTAAAAAAAAAAAAAAGAAGAAGAATATCACATTAGCCAAAGGGTACATTTCTCCTAGGACACAAAACAATTCTTAATGAGTTTATACCTAAAAAGAGTCTAACTACATGAGTCAAAAACTGTTAAAACTGCAGGGAGAAAGAGATAAGTATATTAATAGACTGGGGACTTCAACATTGCTCTCTCAGAATTAGATTCAGCAGGCAGAGAGTCTATAAGGACATGATTGCACTCAACACCATCATTCAGTCAGATACAGTTAACATCTATAGGTGTTGATCCACTATGGATCAACAATAGCAAAATGCACATTCTGAAATATAGCTGTCCATTTGTTTTATTCTGTTAGGCATTTTTTTTTTTCTGTATTAGTTCCTTACTCAACTATCTGGTAATGACCAATCCTCTTCTCGAACGTGAAAATGAGGTGTTAAAATGCTTATTGTAGTTATTGTGTTTTATGTATTTGTTTACTTGTGGATTTGTTCTGGGATAGAGTTACTAGAGAGTTCTATTGAGATCTCTTTCTCATATTCCCTGCCCTGGGAGAACAAAATAAGGGAATTGGAATCTTGAGCTTAATTTCAAAATCTACATGTTATTTGTAATAGACTTAAATTCTAAGGTTTTTTGTTTATATAATTGAGAAAATGAGAACTTGGAGCTCTTGTACTTCACAGGGGCTTGTGAGAGTCACTTGTTCCTGAACGTTTATGTCTTTTAGTAATAATCCTGCCATATACCCTTGTGGCTTCCTTTACCTTATTAGAACTTATCTTCTAGTGACCATTTTCAGATTATTATTTACAATTGCAGTTTCATTTTTTCTCCTCAGCATTTCTCAGTTTCTAAGCAAATTATGTGCCTATTGTGTTTTTGTCCTCTAATTAGGATACAAGCTTTATAAATACAAGATTTTTGTTTCTTTTCCACATTGTTACAACCTAAAGCTGTTGTGGGCATATAAATATTCATGGAGTATGTGAATAATAATAGACAATATTAATAATAGTAGTTAACTTACTGAGAAATTAATATTAGGGACTCTTCTAATCCTTTATATTTTACTGTAATGTAATCAAAATTAAATTGACTCTGTTAAAGAAAGAGTAAAAATTTTCTGCTTGATATTGACAAAACATTAATACATTTATAAATACTTCAGAAACATAAAAATTCAAAACATCTATAGATTTCTAGATGAAATCATCTACTTGAAATATACTAATATATTTTGAGTCAATATTATTTTACATTTTTATTATAAAATTCATTTTATCTTAATTGTGTTTGTATACATAATTAGCTAGGAACATGCATATCTAATTAGATTTTGATAAAACCAGGAATATTTTATCTACGCATTGTTTTTCCCTTTACATTTGTAATAAACATTGCCAATGTTACATATTCTCTTAAACTTCTATTTTAATGATTATTTATAGCTATATTTACTAATATTATATTTCCTATTTCCACATATTTTGTAGTTATCAGTCTAATTACTGCATGTGAACTGCATAATGAAGTTTTATATACTCATATCTTAAAAGTATGAATAATAATTTTATATATAACCTATCAGGAAATCTTTCTTTCTATAGTATGCTAAGGTTATTTAGTGTTACTCATGTAAAAATTAATTTTTTGTGTTCAATTTACTCAAAAAGTAAATTAACTAGGATAGGGAATTAACTTATTTTTTCTGCCTTTAGTAACTGAACTTTCTAATTTCCTTTTTTTTTTGTAGAAAAATCAGGTGTAGTAGGTTTTACAGTTTTAAAAATGTCTGTGTCTTAATCTTTTCATTTTCTCCACAAGCCTCAGTTTTCATCTCTCACTCTCCTTTACTTTGGATTTCACTTTTTCTGAGATTGCCCATATTGACCAAATAAAGAAATACCAGATTGTTCTTTATGTCAGAGATGGAAAAATGGCAAAGAGTGTCTTGGGAACACATGCCTCTAGCTGAGAGACTTCGGTATACCACATAAACTACTCAAAACAAATATACTTTGTTCTACCATCTCCAGTCTTTAGTTCACCTTTTGTATTGAGTCTCAGGCACTGATATTAGTGTTCTGGGTATTTCAAACACTTGTCTCCTGTAGCACCAAAGTGCATAGCAGGATCTGTGAAGTTTACTTGTTTTAGCAGTGTTTCAGAAAAGCACTTCTCCAGTATTTTATCTCAGAAACTTGGAGATATGTATGCATTATATGGTTTATGTAAAAGAAAGCAAAAAAAAAAAACTATGTGTTTTGTTATTTTATTCTTCATTCTAGGTTATAAAATTGCATTCTCTTTCAGCATCCCTTGGTGTAGATAGTTTTTATTGTTTAGTCACTAAGTCGTGTCCAACTCTTTGTGATCCCATGGACTGCAGAATGCCAGGCTTCCATGTATTTCACAATCTCCTGGAGTTTGCTTAAACTCATGTCCATTGAGTCAAAGATGCCATCCAACCATCTCATCCTCTCTTGTCCCCTTCTCCTCCTGCCTTCAGTCTTTCCCAGTATCAGGATCTTTTCCAGTGAATTGGCTCTTTGCATCAGGTAGCCAAAGTATTGGACCATCAGCTTCAACTGATCATTCTGGTTGATTTCCTTTAAGAATGACTGGTTTGATCTCCTTGCTGTCCAAGGGACTCTCAAGAATCTTCTCCAGCACCACAATTCGAAAGCATCAATTCTTTGGTGCTCAGTCTTCTTTATGGTCCAACCCTTTCATTTATACATGACTACTGGAGAAACCATAGCTTTGACTCTACGGATCTTTGTCAGCAAAGTGATTTCTCTGCTTTTTAACACACTGCCGAAGTTTGTCATATCTTTAGTGTAGATAAATATGGATAAATATACAGTTTTGATATACTTTGAATTTAAGCTCATGGCTCTCTTGTTACCCACTCTTAAGATTGTGATCACAAGAAAAGCAAAGATGTCATGCAAATAAACATCATTCATTACACCAAAGACAATAGCAGGTTAATGGATTTAATGGATGTTAAAAGTATGGGGAAGGAAATGACAACCCACTCCAGTATTCTTGCATGGAGAATCCCATGGACAGAGGAGCCTGGTGGGCTACAGTCCACGGGGTCTCAAAGAGTCAGACACGACTGAGCGACTTCACTTCACTTCACTTCAAAAGTATTATTACAGTATTTGCTATCAAAGGAAATGCCTCATTATTACTAACTATTAGAAAAAAAATGGCTGCATTAGAAGCTTGTACCTACTCTTCATCGGTTCATCAGTTTCATGTATAGATTAGAAAATCAAAATAATTAGCAATAAAATATATGAAAAGTATTCTGATATGAAATATGTTTTATTAACTTCCCTTGTTCAAAATACTGCACAAGGGTGAATAGTATAGCTGTTGATATTGGACTGAAGATTTGAATGTGTAAAAGTACTACACTTACTTTTCTAGAGGGTAATATTACTTCTGCGCATTACTCTATATTTCTGTGCATCACTATTTGACTTGGAGCAATTGACTTAATATAACAAATAATGTTATCTGGTCATGTCCTCGACTTTATAATCAACACCATCAAAGTTAGATCTCCTGAATTTAATGTTTCAGAACTTAATAGGCTATATTCTTGATCTTTATAACTTCAACTTTAAAAATATTCTAGGTTATTACTATTTAAGCTACCATATTTGAGAATTTAAAGAACTTTTCCAGTTTTGTGCATTTTCCTGTGAATTAGTTATTAGAGACTATATGTATGCAAGTATAATATATCTGTTTATTCATGGCATTTTAGATTTTTTGCTGTTTTTATTTATATAGGTACTGATTTAATAAAACTTCATACATTAGGTCAATATGCAAATTGGCATGAGACTAAGTCAAAATATTATAAATGTAGATTTATATGAGCCTAGAGGCATAACTTCAGAGAAGGCAATGGCACCCCACTCCAGTACTCTTGCCTGGAAAACCCCATGGACGGAGGAGCCTGGTGGGCTGCCATCCATGGCGTCGCAGAGTCGGACACTACTGAAGTGTCTTAGCAGCAGCAGGAGAGGCATAACTTAAGATAGGTGTAGGAAATAAGTGAAATATTTACTTCCTCAATAGTTCAAAAAGTACAAAAGGGGAAATGAACACCTGCCTAAAACAACTTGTATCCAAATCATAAAACTATATAAATAGCATTGTGTCTGGAGAAGGCAATGACACCCCACTCCAGTATTCTTGCCTGAAGAATCCCATGGACAGAGGAGCCTGGTGGGCTACAATCCATGGGGTCGCTAAGAGTCGGACACGACTGAGCGACTTCACTTTCACTTTTCACTTTCATGCATTGGAAAAGGAAATGGCAACCCACTTAAGTGTTCTTGCCTGGAGAATCCCAGGGACGGGGGAGCCTGGTGGGCTGCCGTCTATGGGGTCACACAGAGTCGGACACGACTGAAGCGACTTAGCAGCAGCAGCAGCAGCAGCAGCACTGTGTCCTCTCCCTTCTGAGGTTCTATGAAGACTGTCATAGTGGAGTTCTGTGGGTTCTGTACATTTAGACTTATTTAGTCAACATACGATTCCAGTGCATGTTTTGAGGACACAGCTGTTAGCAAACCTGGAGATTCCAGTAAGATACAGTCATGGCCTTCTTCTTACCACTCCAGACTCAAGACCCTTGACTTGAATCAAACAATTTCTCTAGGCTGATCTAACCTATTTTGGTAATTCTAAATAATAAAGATCATTTAGAATTACAGTGGCTATTTGGGGGCTACTTTTGATAGGAAACATACTCATTTAGAAAACAATTTGAGTAATAAAGGAGATATACATATGTATTTTAAAAACCATATATTTTATTGGAATATTTCAAATCTTTAGATTCAAGAATCACTTCCTTAAGATTGTTTACGAAGTCCCATGAAGATGCAAAGCATCTGAAACTATACTGCTTTAGCATACTCCAAGTCACAACTTGAGTCTAATGGCTTCAACCTCACTATTTTCCTATTTTGCAGTATTCTGTTACCCTCTGCCTTCCTTCTTTCTTAATAGAAAGAAGTGATTAGCTTAGTTTCTCTTTCAGTTAGAAAGCCTAGAAGACATACTTTAATTTTAAACTCTAGTCTCATTATGAACCAATAGACATTGTCTAAAAATTTTCAAACTTAAGCAAGAAGGACAATTCAGAGGACTTTAGAATAATAGTAGGCAATCACCTGTCTATATTATTTCTTATGTTATGAAAGGTAAGTTATGGAAGGATAAAGCAATGTAGAAAGACACTGAGAAAGAGCTAATTTCATGAAAAACCAGAAATGTTTAGAAAAGCCATGCTCTTTGACAAGCTGTTTGGGAGATTATTTATAAAGCCTTTCCTGCCAAAAAGGATTTCTCTGATTCTGAGAGGAGGGAAAATGATGAAGGCTTGGAGTTTTCAGCAATAGGTAAAACATACATTACACAGCAAGAGATCCTAAAGGAAGTTCAGTGTTTCCTCACTTTTATGAATGACCTTAGCTATAAATAGAAGCTTTGAAATGAAAGCAAGAAATAGAATGGAAAGTAGTCCCACTGCTGAATCACCAACTCATTAGTGTACATTTTGAAAATGCCCTAGAACAAAATGTTAAGACCTAGAGTCAACTGATGGTCTCAAAGCTGAGCTTCCCTGATAGCTCAATTGAAAAAATGGCAGATGTATGGCAAAACCAATACAGTATTGTAAAGTAAAATAAAGTTAAAAAAAAAAAAAAATCTGCCTTCAATGCAGGAGAACCTGGTTCAATTCCTGGGTTGGGAAGATCCCCTGGAGAAGGGATAGGCTACCCACTCCAGTATTCTGGCCTGGAGAATTACATGGACTGTAAGTCCATGGGGTCACAAGAGTTGGACACATGAGTGACTTTCACTTTCATTTTTCACAGTTGAAGACTATTCTGGAGACACCTGATAGTAAAAAGATCCTTGTAGATACTTTAAGCAGAAGGGATACTATAGAAACAATTGTGGTGTACTAGCTAAGAAAACTGAAGGCAGTAAAATTGATGTTCAAAGACAATTCTCTAAGGAATAAGTACCGAATTTCTCACTTGATAATCACAAGGACTTCTAACAAATAGAATAAATATTTTTCAAAAATGTTTTAAAATATACCTGTAAGTCCGTTCCTTATCCTACAATCTTTTACTTTCATTTATATGCTGTATCCACTAATTGTCAAACGTTCCTCTAAGATAATAAGCATTACTCTAGCATCCAAATGTAAAAAATGCTCTTCCCTTTGTTGTGACTCAGCCCTCACTAAATAGGGAAGAATCTACTGTCTTTATTGGCTGAAATCCTAGTAGAGAAAGAAGACATCTTAATGGTCCTTATAATTCTTCTATGTTGTGTTCAGTAGCTAAATCGTGTCTGACTCTTTGTGACCACATGGACTGTAGCATACCAGGCTTTCCCATCCTTCATTATCTCCCAAAGTTTGCTAACACTTCTGTCCATTGAGTTAGTGATGCCATTCAACCATATCATCCTTTGTTCTCCTCTCCTTCTGCCTTCAATCTTTCCCAGCATCAGTTTCTTTTCCAATGAGTCAGCTCTTCACATCAGGTCGTCAAAGTATTGGAGCTTTGGCATCAGTCCTTCCAATGAACATTCAGGGTTGATTTCCTTTAGGATGTACTGGTTTGATCTCCTTGTTCCCTACCAACTCTTAAGAGTCTTCTCTAGCACCACAGTTCTCCTATGCTTTTATTCAAAAGCAAGCAATAGAGAGTATGGAGATATATGCAGGACTTCAGGGTCATAATGTGAATTTTTTGAGACTACTGTTATTGTCAGAAATCTGCCATAACCCATTCTTACCAATGAAGGTTCAAAGACAACATCTTAATTAATCCATAACTCTAAAATATACTTTATTTCAGTCATTTTTTCACTGATAATTTTTATATCAATATAAAGAAGCTATTAGGAACTTTCAACACAGAACTGGTACAAGAAAAAGGAGTAATATGTGCTTATGTAACAGATGTTTTTCTGATTTTATTTTTCTTGAAATATAATTGATTTATAATGTGTTAATGTCTGCTGTACAGCAAAGTGATTGTTATACATATGTATACATTCATATTTTATGTTCTTTTCCATTATAGTTTATCCCAGGATATTGAATATAGTTTCATGTGTTATACAGTAAGACCTTGTTGTTTATCCATTTTGTGTATCATAGTTTGCATCTGCTGATCCCAAACTCCTAATCCATTCCTCCCTCAGCACATCTCCACCTTGGCAACCACGCATCTGTTTCCTATGTCTGTGAGTCTGTTTCTGCCTCATATATAAGTTCATTTGTGTCCTACTTTAGATTTTACATATAAGTGATATTATATGGTATTTATCTTCTGACTTAATTCACTTAGCATGATAATTTGTAGGTCCATTTATATTACTGCAAATGGCACTATATTATTCTTTTATTATGGCCGAGTATTATTTTATTGTGAGCTTCCCAGTTAGCACTAGTGGTAAACAAATTGCCTGCCAGTGCAGGAGGCATTTGAGATAGAGGGTTCAATTCCTGGGTCAGGAAGATCCCCTAGAGGAGGGCATGGCAACCCACTCCAGTATTCTTGCATGGAAAATCCCATGGACAGTGGAGCCTGGTGGGCTACAGTTCACAGGATCGCAAAGAGTTGTACACGATTGAAGTGACTTAGCACACACAGTATTCCGTTGTGCGTATGTGCCATGTCTTCCTTATCCATTCATCTGTCAATGAACATTTAAGTTGTTTCCATGTCTTGGCTATTGTGAATAGTGCAGCTATGAAATTCTGGTTTGGATGAGTTCTTCCTAAACTTCTTTAAGAGCCTGCATCTAAAATTTTTAAATAGTTAACTATGATTGAATTGGATATATCACTTACTCTCTTCAGTATTTTTGCAGCTGAATTTCACAATTTTTGCTTAGCTTATTGGACTCTGAGAAGTCACCACACAATATGGCACAGAAAGTACTTGGAATTCTCACAGATACGATATTGTCATAAATATTTTTGAGAGTCTAAATTTATATACAAGTTATAATCATATAAGCAATGAAGGAATAAAAAGTATTGAGTGAGCTTGTGTATTTGCCAGTAAGAAAGTGACATTGCCCAAACTTCAGCCATAGTTGACGTCACTGATAGGAAACACAAATAAAGTCCCTAATATTCTGTTCCCAGAGAAATACCTACTACTGCATTGGAAAATTGGTGTCTCTAAGAACAATGCAGACTGCAGAGTATAAATACATTTTTTAATCCTTAATGCATAGCCAGTCTCAGAAGATTAGATAAATGGTGAGAGAATGATAGCTTTGATTTGTTAAATCAGTTTCATTACTAGTATCATCAGGTTTGACACAGGGTTCTTACTGGTGGATGGTTATGTAACCTTGCGGTAAGGTACAAACTTTACTGTGTGGCAAGTTTTGTGCCCACTCCAGATATATCATCTCATTTACTCAGTTCACAACTTCTACCTTACAGGCAGGAAGCAGAGGCATATATATATATATATATATGTGTGTGTGTGTGTGTGTGTGTGTGTGTGTGTGTGTGTGTGTGTGTGTGTGTATGTATATGTATGTATATGTATATATAATATAATGAAATATATATAATAAATATATATGTTTTAAGTAAGTCTTAAATCTAAAAAGGAAATTGAGGGTATTATGTGTACCTAGATATATGTCAACTTTTTAAAGCGTATGCACTGAAAATGATATTAAATTGTTATACATTCCTCAGAAAATTTCAGTAACGACAAGGAATTAGTAAACAGCCACAGAGAGCAGAAGGTACAGTTTAGGTACAATGATGTAAGGATATAGATTGGACAGTTAATAATTTTTATAACTGGCATTTTTTGATGATGTACCATATTGACTTTTGCTAGCAATTTGTGTGTTTAAGAGTGGAAGAAAGGAGAGAGATAAAGAAAAAGGAAAGCCTATTGCTTTAAACCAAGGAAAACCAATAAATATACACAACTGTAAATAGCATTCAGAAGACAGGTACACAGTACTGAACATGATTTAGATATTTGGCTCCTGGCTGGAAAATAAGCCTTAGCACTGAATTCACAGACTCTTTTAAATTCTTCTGGGGTTTAGCATTGCAGGAAGCTGTTCCATCATTTGCTTGTATGCCCAGGATGCCAACTGGCTGGTTTGCAAATTTATGCAACTTTAATACCTGGTAAATTGGGTGAGTACAGGTATGATGGAGAGGAAAGAAGGTTTAATTTACTCAGAAGTATAATTCATGCTTAATAAAATGCAACAAGCATCAGTAACTAGAGGCTAAATAAAGCCAGAGGCAAAATAGAATTATGTTTTTCTATTTTAAATGTGCTTAATTACACAGTCCCTCCTCTTAGGGATGGAAAACCTCGAGTCCATGAAAACCATTGCCTCTAAATGACAATAGAGCAGCAAATTAATACAAGTGGAAGACACCTCTCCTTCATATGTTAAGAATTGGGTGGTCAGTTGTTTATGTTCAACTAGAGGAGATAAAGAAAATAAAAGGAGCATTTCTCTAAATCAATGTGTTTTCCTAAGAATTTCTTTTTTTAAATTTATTTTTTAATTGAAGGATAATTGATTTACAGAGTTTTGTTGTTTTCTGTCAAACCTCAGCATGAATCAGCCATAGGTGTATATATTTCCCTCCCTTTTGAAACTCCCTCCCATGTCCCTCCCAATTCCATCCCTCTAGGTTGATACAGAGCCTGTGTTTGAGTTTCCTGAGCCATACAGCAAATTCTCATTTATCTATTTTACATATGGTAATGTAAGTTTCCATGTTACTCTTTTCATATATCTCACCCTCTCCTCCCCTCTTCCTATGTCCATAAGTCTATTCTCTATGTCTCCTTCTCCATTCAGTTCAGTTCCGTTCAGTCACTCAGTCATGTCCGACTCATTGCGACCCCATGAATCGCAGTAAGCCAGGCCTCCCTGTCCATCACCATCTCCCAGAGTTCACTCAAACTCACTTCCATCGAGTCGGTGATGCCATCCAGCCATCTCATCCTCTCTCATCCCCTTCTCCTCTTCCCTCCAATCCCTTCCAGCATCAGAGTCTTTTCCAGTGAGTCAACACTTCGCATGAGGTGGCCAAAGTACTGGAGTTTCAGCTTTAGCATCATTCCTTCCAAAGAAATCCCAGGGCTGATCTCCTTCAGAATGGACTTGTTGGATCTCCTTGCAGTCCAAGGGACTCTCAAGAGTCTTCTCCAATACCACAGTTCAAAAGCATCAATTCTTCAGTACTCAGCTTTCTTCACAGTCCAACTCTCACATCCATACATGACTACTGAAAAAACCATAGCCTTGACTAGACGGAACTTTGTTGGCAAAGTAATGTCTCTGCTTTTCAATAAGCTATCTAGGTTGGTCATAACTTTTCTTCCAAGGAGTAAGTGTCTTTTAATTTCATGGCTGCAGTCACCATCTGCAGTGATTTTGGAGCCCCCACAAATAAAGTCTGACACTGTTTTCACTGTTTCCCCGTCTATTTCCCATGAAGTGATGGGACCAGATGCCATGATCTAATTACCTCTTATAATCCTTTGTATTTCTGTATTGTCTGTTGTTAACTGCTCCTTTTTCATTTCTAACTTTGTTGATTTGATTCTTCTCTCATTTTTTCTTGATGAATCTGGCTAAAGGTTTGTCAATTTTATCTTCTCAAAGAGCCAGCTTTTAGTTTTATTAATCTTTACTATTGTTTCTTTCATTTCTTTTTCATTTATCTCTGCTTGGATTTTTATGATTTCTTTCATTCTACTAATTTTGGAGCTATCTTTGCTCTTCTTTTCCCAGTTGTTTTAAGTGTAAATTTAGGTTGTCTATTCAATATTTTTCTTGTTTTTTGAGGTAAGATTATATTGATATAAACTCCCCTCCTAGAACTGCTTTTGTTGAATACCATAGGTTTTGCACTGTAGTGTTCTCATTGTCATTTGTTTCTAGAAATTTCTTGATTTCCCTTTTGATTTCTTCAGTAACTTGTTGGTTATTTAGAAATTTATTGGTTACTTTCCATGGGTTTATGTTTTTTACAGGTTTTTTTTTCTTGTAATTGATATCTAGTCTCATAGGGTTGTGATTGGAGAAGATGCTTGATATGATTTCAATTTTCTTAAATTTACTGATGTTTGATTTGTGACCCAAGATGTGGTCTATCCTGGAGAATGTTCCATGTTCACTTGAGAAGAAGGTGTATTCTACATTTGGATGGAATGTCCTGAAGATATCAGTGAGATCCATCTCATCTAATGTATCATTTAAGACTTGTGTTTCCTTATCAATTTTCTGTTGTGATGATCTGTCCATTGGTGTGAGTGCAGTGTTAAAGACTTCTACTATTATTGTGTTACTGCCAGTTTCTCCTTTTATGTCTGTTAGTGTTTGTCTTATGTATTGAGGTACTCCTAAGTTGCATAGATATTTACAATTGTTATGTCTTCCTCCTGGATTGATCCTATGATCAATGTAGTGTCCTTTCTTATCTCTTATAATATTCTTTATTATAAGGTTTATTTTTTCTGATATGAGGATTGCTACTCCAGCTTTCTTTTGCTTTCCATTTGCATAGAATATATTTTTCCATCCTGTCACTTTCAGTCTTTATGTGTCTTTATGTCTGAAAAGAGTTTCTTGCAGACAGCATATCTATGGGTCTTCTTTTTGTATCCATTCAGCTAGTCTGTGTCTTTAGGTTGGAGGATTAATTGTTTACATTTAAATTAATTATTGGTATATATGTTCCTATTGCCATTTTCTTAACTGTTTGGGGTTTGATTTTTGAGATCATTTTCTTCTCTTGTATTTCTTGCCTATATAAGTCCCTCTAACATTTGTTGTAAAGCTGATTGGATGGTACTGAATTCTCTTAACTTTTGCTTCTCTGAAAAGCTTTTCATTTCTCCATCAATTTTGAATGAGGTCCTTGCTGGGTACAGTATTCTTGGTTGTAGAATTTTCCCTTTCATTACTTTAAATATATCCCGCCATTTCCTTCTGGCCTGTAGAGTTTCTGCTGAAAGATCAGCTTGTTAAGGGTATGGTGTTTCCCTTGTATATTACTTGCTGCTTTTCCCTTGTTGCTTTTAATATTCTTTCTTTGTGTTTAATCTTTGTAAATTTTATTAGTATGTGTCTTGCCATGTTTCTCTTTGGGTTTATCCTGTATGGGACTCTTTGTGCTTCTTGGACTTGATTGACTATTTCCTTTTCCGTGGTGGGGAAATTTTCAACTATAATCTCTTCTAAAATTTTCTCATACCCTTTATTTTTCTCTTCTTCTTTTGTGACCCCTATAATCTGAATGTTGGTACATTTGACATTATCCCAGAGGTCTCTGAGACTATCCTCAGTTCTTTTCATTCTTTTCACTTTATTCTGTTCTTCAGAAGTTTTTCCACCATTTTATCTTCGAGCTCACTGATTCATTCTTCTGCTTTAAATATTCTACTATTGTTTCCTTCCAGAGTATTTTTAATTTCAGTAATTATGTTGTTTGTCTCTGTATGCTTTCTCTTTAATTCTTCTAGGCCTTTGTTAATTGATTTTTGCATTTTCTCCACTTTGTTTTCAAGGTTTTTGATAATCTTTACTATCACTATTCTGAATTATGTTTCAGGTAGTTTGCCTATTTCTTCTTCATTTATTTGGACTTTGGTATTTCTAGTTTGTTCTTTCATTTGTGTAGTATTTCTCAGCCTTTTCTTTTTTTTCTTTTTCTTTTTTTTTTAACTTCTTATGTTTGAGGTCTCCTTTTCCAGGCCTCAAGGTTAAATTCTTTCTTCCTTTTCATTTCTGCCCTCCTATGGTTGGTCCAACGGTTTGTGTAAGCTTTGTATAGAGTGATATTTGTGCTGAGTTTTTGTTTTGTTTGTTTGTTTTTCCTCTTATGGGCAAGGCTGAGCGAGGTGGCAATCCTGTCTGCTGATGATTGGGTTTGTATTTTTGTTTTGTTTGTTATTTAGATGAGGCATCTTGCACAGGGTCCTACTGGTGGTTGGCTGATGCTGGGTCTTACATTCAAGTGGTTTCCTTTGTGTGAGTTCTCACTATTTGATACTCCCTAGGGTTAGTTCTTTGGTAGTCTAGGGCATTGGAGTCAGTGCTCCCACTCCAAAGGCTCAGGGATTTATCTCTCTCTTTTGGTCAAAAGGGAGCATCATCTTGGAATGATTTTGTGTAATCACTGAGTCTTTTCTTTGTAATTTTCTCCAATTCATGGAGATAAACATTTTCTTCTTTTTCCTTTGTGCTTGGTCCAGCTTCTCTTGTTCACAGGGTGCCCTGGGTAGAAACCTTGGCCTGGCCCTTCAGACCTGACTTCCTAGTGCCTAATGGCTGCACAGAGGCCTCAGTGTGTTGCTGTGTGCAGAGGTCTGAGCAGGATGCCATAAGACTTTCTTTTTGAGGTCAGTTTTAGTTTCACAGCAGAATTAAGGAATATGCCTGTGTGTCCATCCCTACATTTGCATAGCATTCTTCATTATTAATGTTCCCCATCACAATGGAACGTCTAACAGTTTGTTAGAACTGTTGAACCTACACTGACACGTTGTAATTGCCCCAAATCTGTGTTTTCTTCTGTTTACTCTTGGTATTGCACATTCTAGGGGTTTAGACATATGTATAGTGTGAACTGTGTCCACCACCATCATTTCATACGGGCAAATTTTACTGCCCTAAAAATGCTCTGTCCTCCCATTAAGAGCCCTCACAGACCCTGGCAATCATTAATTTTTTTTTTTCTTTCTATCTCTGTAGTTTTGCCTTTCCTAGAATGTAATCTTGACTAACAGTTCTTTAATCTGAGATGTTGTTTGCAAATAGTCCCCCCACCCAGTTTGTGTCATGCCTTCTGACTCTCTTGTCATTGACTTCTGATGCACAGAAATTTTTATTTCAATTAATTCCAGTTTATCAATTATTTCTTTTATGAACTGTTCCTTTGTTGTGTCTAAAATGCCATTGCTAGTCCTAGATTTTCTAACTTTTAGTAATTTTATGGTTTTGACGTTTGTGTTTAGGACTGTGATTTATGTTGACTAATTTTTTGAAGTGAGTAAGGTCAGTGTCTGCCTTCATTTTTTGATATGTGTATGTTGTCTGGTTTTTCCCTCAACATTCATTGGAAGATTCTCTTGCTCCATTTTCTTGCCTTTGATCACTCATCAGAGATCAATTAACTAAATTCATGGAAGTCTATTTCTGAGCTCTCTATTCTGTACATTGTTCTTTATTTTTATCTTTTTTTTTAATTATGAAATATGATAACACAGTTACAGGAGACTTGGAAAATACAGAGCAAATTACATATAGTTCCACTATATATTACAGTTGTTTCTTTTAAGCTGATAAATTAATATTTTTCCCAAAGAATCCTCCTGTTGATGCAAGAGACCCAGGTTCGATCTCTGGGTTGGAGAGATCCCCACTTCAGTATTCTTGCCTGAGAAATCCTATGGACAGAGGAAACTTGCAGGCTGCAGTCCATGGGATGGCCAAGAGTCAGACATGACTGAGTGACTAAACAATAAACATATTTTGTTTGTTTTAGGCAGATAAATTTACATTTTTAGTTGGAGTTTCAATACCAAACTCTCAGAAATTAATTGAATAAATGTACAGAGAAGTAGAAGAATATAATAGGCCTGAAAAGCATTATGAATCAATTGACATTATTGATTTATACAATTTTCACACAGCAGTAGATTTCAAATTCTATTCAAGTTCCCATAGACTATAAACTGGGAGACACTGAAACATATCCAGACACATAAGACCAAGTGCAGAAATTTCATGATCTACAGGTATTGAAATCTTACCAAGTCTGTTCTCTTATTCCTGTGGAATTAGTTCCACTGTTCTATTTAGTCTGTACTTTGACCGGTACCACACTGTCTTGATTATTGTATGTTTGTAATCTTCAAGCCAGACAGTGCTACCTCCAACCATCTTCCTTCACTTATTTATTGTGATGGTTATTCTGTGTCTTTTTCCTTCCTCATACAGTTTAAAGTCACTTTGTCAATATCCAGAAAATAACTTTCTGGGGTTTCAAATAGGATTGAAATGCATTAAATCTACAGGTCAATTTGGGAAGACCAAACATCTTGACAATATTCAGGTTTTCTATCCACAAATACAGAATATCTTATTTATAATTACTTCTTTAACTTTATTCATCAGAGTTTTGTAATTTTCCTCATGTTGATTTTGTATATATATAGTTATATTTATACTCAACTATTTCAATTTAGGAGGTGGTAGTATAAATAATACTATGTTTTTAATTCCAAATTCCACTTGCTCATTGCTAGCATATAGGAATGCAGCTGACTTTGATGTAATAACCTTTGTATTTTGCAATCTTCCTATAATCACTGATTAGTTCCAGGAGTTTGATTTCTGCAAATTTTCTACATAGATAATCAAATCCCCTGTCAACAAGTCAGTTTTATGTCTTTCTTCCCAGTCTATATACTTTTTATTTTATCCCATTTATTTGCTCTACTAATACTTCCACTAAGATACTGGAAAAGGTGTACTGAGAAAGGATATCCTTACCTTGTCTCTTGAGTTTACTGAGAAAACCTCAGATTTCCCAACATTAACTAAAATGTTAGGTGTGTATGTTTTTTAAGTAGATATTCTTCATCAAGTTGAGGGTGTTCTTGTTTATTCCTAGTTTATTGTTTTTAATCATGCATGAATGCTGGATTTTTGTCATGAGTTAGGAAGTAATTCCTTTGCTTCTATATCTGAAAGAGATTGCAGAGAATTAGTAAAATTACTTGTCAAAGGCTTGGCAGAATTTATTGGTAGATTCAACTGCATCAGGTGTTTTATGTTTTAAAAGGTCATTAATTATTGATTCAAGTTTGTGGGTACATATAAGCCTATTAAGATTACCTATTATTTTCCTCTGTGAATTCTGGAAGCATATGTCTTTAAAGAAATGGACCATTTTATCTAGGTTATCCAATTTGTAGGCATAGGGTTGTTTATAGCATCCCTTTATTAGCCTTTAAATTTCCACAGGATCTATAGTAATGTTCCATTTTATTTATGATATTAGTAAGTCTTTTTTTCTAGTAGTGAGCTTGGCTGAGGTTTGTTGATTTCTATTGATCATCTTTTCAAAGAACAGGTGTTTGATTTCAGTGATTATTCTTTGCTGTTGTTTTCTCTATTGTTTTCAATTTCATTAATTTCTTCTCTGATTCTTCTTTCCTTCTACTTGTATTACATATAACTTGCTCTGTTTATAGTTTTTTGGATGAAAGCTTAGATTATTGTAGATCTTTTCATGCATTCAGTGTTATAAATGGCTCTAAGCACTGCCTTTATTTACTGCATCCCACAAGTTTTGATGGGCCACGTTTTCATTTTCAATTACTTCAAAATATTTCCTTTCCTTTGACATTTCTTCTTTGGCTTGTGTGTTACTTAGAATTGTATTGCTTAATTTTCAGGTGTTTTGGGATTCCAGTTTTCTTTGTTATTGATTTTTGGTTTAGTTCCATGTTGGTCTGAAAGGATGTATTGTGTGATTTCTTTGTTCCGTGGCCCAGAATGTGATCTATTTGGTGAATAATTGTATGTGAGCTTGAAAAGAATATGTATTCTTCTGTTGGATGAAGTAGCTTATAGATAATAATTGTATGCAGTTGAATGATGGTATTGTTGAGTTCAGTATGTATTGATTTTCTGCCTGCTGAAAAAATCTATTTTGGTGAGAGAGGTGTTGAAGTATATAACTAATAGTAGACTCACCTATTTGTCCATGCAGTTCTATCAGTTTTTGCCTCATGTTGTTAAATGGTCTGTTAGATGTGTGCTCATTAAGGATTGTTATGTCCTATGGAAGAAATGTCCCCCTTTTCATTTTCCTACATCTTTCATTATTCCTGATTAATTTTCCTTGCTTTGAAGTCTACTTTCTGAAATTAGTACAGCTAGTTTTACTTTTATTTAGGTTAATTTGGTATGTTTTTCTCCCTTTGCTTATTCTTAATCCACATGTATTTTATATTTAAAGTAGGTTTCTTGTAGTTCACTCACATTTTTTTTTTTTGGATCCACTCTGACAGTCTTTGTCTATTAGTTGGTATATTCAGATCATTGATACACAAAGGGATTATTGACAGAGATGGATTAATATCTACCATGTTCATCACTATATTCTTCTTGTTGTCATTGTTCTTTGTTCCTATTTTTGTCTTCAATTTTTTTCTCCTTTTGTGGTCTTAATTGAGAATTTTGTAATTCCATTTAATCTTCTTTCTTAGCATATCAGTTATGCTTTTATCAAAAATTTAGTGGCTACCCTCAAATTTGCAGAATATATTAACAACAAATCCAAGTTCACTTTCAAATTACAGTTTACTACTTGAAGGGTACTTCGAGTACCTTATACCAACCAACTCAGTCTTATTCCTCTCTCTCATCCATTTGGTTACTGCTGTCATTCTTTCACTTTTATAAACATTCATAAGCATGTAAATTATATATATAAATATACATAATAAAGTACATGTTGCTATTATTTTGAGCAAGCTGATGTTAGATCAACTAAGAATAATAAATTTATACTTTCATTTCATCTTCAGTGCTCTTCACTTCTTTATATAGATCCAAGTTTCTGACATATATTTTTAACATGTTTTATAGGTATTTTAGATAGTGATTCCCAATTTTAAAGGGCATACTCCACTCATCAGTTCAGTTCAGTTCAGTCGCTCAGTCGTGTCCGACTCTTTGTGACCCCATGAATCACAGCATGCCAGGCCTCGCTGTCCATCACCAACTCCCGGAGTTCACTCAGACTCACGTCCATCGAGTCAGTGATGCCATCCAGACATCTCATCCTCTGTCATCCTCTTCTCCTCCTGCCCCCAATCCCTCCCAGCATCAGAGTCTTTTCCAATGAGTCAGCTCTTCGTATGAGGTGGCCAAAGTACTGGACTTTCAGCTTTAGCATCATTCCTTCCAAAGAAATCCCAGGGCTGATCTCCTTCAGAATGGACTGGTTGGATCTCCTTGCAGCCAAGGGACTCTCAAGAGTCTTCTCCAACACCACAGTTCAAAAGCATCAATTCTTCAGTGCTCAGCCTTCTTCACAGTCCAACTCTCACATCCATACATGACCACAGGAAAAACCATAGCCTTGACTAGACGGACCTTAGTTATTACAAATTATTGGCTATATTCCCTGTGCTGTATAATGTATCCTTGTAGCTTATTTTATACCTAACAGTGCATTCTCTTTAAAGAGCTGCTTTTCACATTTCTTGCATGACAGGTCTACTGGCAACAAATTCACTTTTTGTTGGAAAAGTCTTTTTCTCCCTTCACATTTGAAGGATAAATTCATAGGGTACAGCATTTTAGGTTAGTGGTCTTTTTCTGACCATTTAAAGTGGTTCACTTTTCTCTCTTATTTCTTGCATGGTTTCTGAAGAGAAGTTGGATGCAGTTCTCATCTTCATTCCTCTATATGCTTATAGAGTATAGAGGAGCTTTTTTATCCTCTGGCTGTTTTCAAGATTTTTTTTATCTTTGATTGTCTATATTTAGAAAATGATATGCTGCTGCTGCTAAGTCACATCAGTCATGTCTGATTCTGTGTGACGGCAGCCCGCCAGGCTCCTCTGTCCCTGGGATTCTCCAGGCAAGAATACTAGAGTGGGTTGCCATTTTCTTCTTCAATGCATGCATGCATGCTAAGTTGCTTCAGTTGTATCTGACTCTGTGCAACCCCATGGACAGCAGCCCACCAGGGTCCTCTGTCCACAGGATTCTCCAGGCAAGAATATTGTAGTGGGTTGCCATTTCCTTCTCCAGAAAATGATATATTGAGGTATAATTTCTTGGGCATTTATGTTGCTTGGTTTTCTGTAACCGTCCTTCACCTGTCATTATGTGTCTGAACTTAAATTGGGGAAATTCTCAATAATTATTTTTTCAAATATTTCTTTTGTTATTTTCTTTTTCTACTCCTTCTGATATTCCCATTACACATATGCTGTAACTTAACTCCAGGAGATAATGAAGGACAGGGAAGCCTGGCATGCTGTAGTCCATGGGGTCACAAAGAGTTGGACATTCATTACTTGGAGACTGAACAGCAACAACAATAACTTTTATAGTTGTTTTCTTAGTCATTAGAAATTCTGTTCTGGTTTTGTTTTTGTTTTGTTTTTTCCCCATTAACTGTTCTCTTCACTTTTCATTATTGGAGGTTTCTACTGATGTATCTTCAAACTCAGAGATTCTCTCCTCAACTGTATCCAAAGTGTACTCTTAAACCCATCAAAGTCATTCTTCATTGTGAAAGTGTTTTTTATTTGTAGCATTTCTTTTCGCTTCTTTCTTAGTATTTTCATTATTTACTTGTATTGCCCTTGGGTTCTTGCATACTGACGAGCATGTTAGAGTATATTAATCACACTTGTTTTAAATTTGTTGTTATGTTGTTGTATAATCACTAAGTCATGTCTGACATTTTTTGTGACCCCATAGACTGTAACCTACCACGTTCCTCTGCCCATGGGATTGCCCAGGCAAGATACTGGAGTAGGTTGTCATTTTCTCCTCTTCATCTTCACCACCTAGGAATTGAACTTATGTCTCCTGCTTTGGCAGGTGTATTCTTTACTACTGAAACTCCAGGGAAGCCCTTGTTTTAAATTCCTGGTATGATAATCCCAACTTTCCTGCCATGTCTGGTTCTGATGCTTGCTCTGTCTCTTCAAATTTTGTTTATTATCTTTTGAAATACTTTGCAGTGTATTCTTGATAGGTGGCCATGATGTACCAAATAAAAGGGACTGCTGCAAATAGATCTTTTTTACTGAGGTAGTGAGGTGTGGGGGGAAGGGAATCCTCTATGGTCCTTTGTGATTAGATTTCAGTTTTTATTGAGTCTGATCTGTGGTCTGTAAGGAACACTTGTGAAGTTCAGTTTTTTCCACCCTCCTTAATAAGTGGGATGGGATGGCTAGAGTGGGCTGAAGTTGAAATTTACCCTTCCTGAGGTCAGTTAGGCTGTGATGATTTCCCAGCGCATTGGACCTTGGCTTGTTTATCCCGAGGGCAGACTTTGTTAAGGAGAACACTGTGCTCTTGTGTATTTCAAAGTGGTTCCATTTACCCTTTCTCTACCACAAGTCAAAGGGGATTTTTTTCTGTGATATTTGCATGGGAATCTGGTTGAGTTCCTGGAAGTAAATCTTGTAATACAGCAGGGATTTCCCTATGACTGTATCCCCTGGGATTTTTATTTTATTTATTTTCAATTTTATTTAAACATTTATTTTGGACTGTGCTGAGTCTTCATTATTGTGTGGGCTTTCTCTGTGTGGGCAAATGGGGGCTACTCTCTAGTTGTGGTGTGTGGACTTCCCATTGCAGTGGTTTCTCTTGTAGAACACAGGCTCTAGGACCATGGGCTTCAGTAGTTGTGGCTCCCAGGCTCTAGAGCACAGGCGCAGTAGCTGTGGTGCACTCTTAGTTGTCCTATGGCATGTGGGATTTTCCCAATTAGGGGTTGAACCCATGTTTCCTGCATTGGCAGGCAAATTCTCTACCACCAAGCTGCCAAGGAAGTACTCCCACCCAGACTTTTAGATTTCAGAGTTGCTGCACTGAGCTCCTGGCAATTTGTCAATCACAGTTTGGGTTTCCTACCCTGGCTCTGGTTCCAGAGGCCGCTTCCTCCCCTACATGTCTTCTCTGATGAGTTTTTATTCCATATATTGGTTTGTCTGTCTGTCTCTCCAATCATGAGGCCAGTGGTTTGCCCCTGTCTTCTTCCCTGTCTTATGGGTTCTTTCAGTTCACTCACTCCATCGTGTCCAACTCTTTGAGACCCCATGAACTGCAGCACGCCAGACCTCCCTGTCCATCACCAACTCCTGGGGCCTACTCAAACTCATGTCCATTGAGTCGGTGATGCCATCCAACCATCTCAATTTCTGTCATCCCCTTCTCCTCCTGCCCTCAATCTTTCCCAGCATCAGGGTCTTTTTAAATGAGTCAGCTCTTCGCATCAGGTGGCCAAAGTATTGGAGTTTCAGCATCAGCATCAGTCCTTCCAATGAACACCCAGGACTGATCTCCTATAAGAGTTGATTATTTTCTTTTTTGACTTTGTTCATATTTTCATTTGTTAGGATGGAGTAGCAACTTCCAAGCTCTTTACATGCAAAACTAGAACAATCCTGACATATGCTTTCATATTCAGAAAACATTGAGGTGATGTGGAGGCCTTATGCAATTTACCAGCCCTTGTCTCAGTTTGCAGGGTCCCATGGTGCAGTCGTAATTTGACAAAAGCTTCATATTTCTCTTATATGCTGCATGATTTTTTTTAGCTAATATATATAAGGTAAAAAACTAGAAATATAACCTACTTTTTCTTGATATTGCTGTTCAGTCCCTAAGTCATATCTGATTCTTTGTGACCCCACGGGCTGGAGAACGCCAGGCTTCCTTGTCCTTTACCATCTCCTGGAGTTTGCTCAAATTCATACCCATTGAGTAGGTGATCCTATCCAACCATCTAACCCTCTGTTACCCACTTCTCCTCCTGTTCTCAATCTTTCCCATCATCAGAGTCTTTTCCAGTGAGTTGGTTCTTTGCATTACATGGCCAAAGTATAGGAACTTCAGCTTTAGCATCCATCCTTCTGATGAATATTCAAGGTTGACTTCCTTTAGGATTGACTGGTTTGATGTCCTTGCAGTCCAAGGGACTGTCAAGAGTCTTCTCCAACACCACAGTTCAAAAACATCAATTCTTTTGTGCTCAGCCTTCTTTATAGTCCATCTCTCACATCCATACATGACTACTGGAAAAACCATAGCTTTGACTATGTGGACCTTTGTTGGTACAGTGATGTCTTTACTTTTTAACACACTGTCTAGGTTTGTCATACCTTTCCTTCCAAGGAACAGGCGTTTTTAAATTTCATGACTGTAGTCACTATCCTTAGTAATTTTACATGACACTTAAATATCAAATATTTAAGTAAAAGATCCTTTGTAGGTAAGGCTCTTATAAAGCCTTTTAAGGGCTCAAAGCAACAGCAGCAATGAAATAAGAAATTAATATGTAAAGTATTTTGTCTTTATTTTTAAAATACTTTGGATAAGATTTGACCACTATGAAATCTATGATTTAACCACTATGAAATCTATGACCACTATGAAATCTATCAAGACTTCCTCTTGATAACTGAAATCATGGTGTTTTGTTTGTTGTTCACACCATCAAAACATACAGTGATTTCTCTTTTGTGTTCTCATCTCTTAATATATGGCAGATGTAACATATTTGTGCCTCTGGTCTTATTAGAAGAATGGCCAACAACAACAAAACGATGGGTCTTATATGCATAATATTTATATGTACTTAAAAACAAATACCATGAGCTTTTCTTTTCATTTTCATGTCTTGAGTATTATTGATCTGAATATCAAAAAGGTTCAGTTGTAAGTTTTAATTAATTTTGGGAAAAAACCACTTTTTATTTATACAATTATTACTCTGGTTTAGCTTTTAAATTGGAAGATAGAAGACACATTTGATCAAATTTATGACAGCTTATTTAGTATAATATGCTAGCCTCTATTAAAGTAATTTGAATAATTTATTTTAAGCAATGCCATTGTATTATGCAAATGAACTTTCAAAGTTCATGGAAAAAGCGTGAAGTAAGTTGAAAAGGGAGAAATATGCCAGATGTTCTGTTGCCTGTATTGCCAGGATCTCAGGACTTGATAATGAGCATATATAGTCATAGAGGATTGTAAAGGATCAGGAAATATCATTAAAAGTTATGTTAAAAAGAGAACAAAAGTAAGATTCATGCCAACATTATCATTGTTTTATTTAATTTTTAAGGATTCTTGTTTTTAGAGCAGTTTTAGGTTTACAGCAAATTGTGAAGGTACAGAGATGTTCCATATTCCTGTCTTCCACACATATATTAGTCCCTTGTGTATGTGAGTGCTAAATCACTTCAGTTGTGTCTGGCTCTTTGTGATCTTATGGACTGTAACCTGCCAGGCTCCTCTGCCCATGGGATTCCACAGGCAAGAATACTGGAGTAGGTTGTCATTTCCTGCCCCAGGGCATCTTCCCAACCCAGGGATCAAACCTGTATTAGTCCCTTACAACCCTGTTATCAGCATCACTTGCCAAATGGTACTTTTTTTTTTTTTTTTTTTTTTACCAAGGAAAAATGTTCATTGTCACAATCACCCACAGTCAGTGGTTTCCATTATGTTTTACTCCTGGTTGTAGACATTCTCTGTATAACAGATAAAATTCATTACAGTTTCTTACAGAATATTTTCACTGCCCCCCCAAACTTTTGTGCTCTCCTACCCCGCTACTGACAACCACCAACCTTTGTATTGCCTGCATCATTTTGCCTTTTCCAGAATGTCATATAGTTGGTATCATACAGTAAGTAACATTTCCAGATTGCCTGATTTCACTTAGTTATATACATTTAAGTTTACCCTATGTCTTTTCACGGCCTGATAGCTCATCACTTCTTATCCCTAAAATAATACTCAATTGTCTGGATATACCACAGTTTGTTCACCTACCAACTGAGGGGACATCTTGTTTCTATATTTTTCTAATTAGAAATAGACCTGCTATAAATATTCATGTATAGACTATTACACAGGTATATGTTTCAACTCCTATGGGTAAATACCGAAGAGCTTGGTTGCTAAATAATATGATAAGCATGTATTTGTGGTGGTAAGGTCACTAAGTCATGTCTCCCTGTGACCGCATGGACTGTAGCCTGCTAGTCTCATTTGTTCATGGGATTTTCCAGGCAAGGATACTGGAGTAGTTTAACAATTTTTTTTTTAATAAATTGCTGTCTGATATTTACTCCCAAGTTAAATTCAAATACTTTAAATCAAGACAGGTTATCAGAGGAGTGGTGATTAATTCATATAATCAAGGATATAGACTCTTACCCTTATATTTTTGACCTCTATGAGCTATTAATGACCATCATCTATAAGAAATTCTCTAGTAGTTTCTAGGTTGTTTGCAGTCCCAAAGTGATCGATCCCCCTCCCAGCCATATTAAACTGTCATCTCGATTTTGTCATGTCCTTGGGTAATGTGTGTGCGTGTAAACTTTGAGAAGTCTCATCCCAGTGTAGGTTAGGCACATGGAGCAGTGGTAGTGCAGAAGGAGAGGAGCTTCTTTATGGTTGGACATGAGCCTCGCTGCCGTGATGTGGGAGAGGGAGGACCGCCCAATGGGGCTGGTGCAGAGGAGTCTGAGGGACCCCATCAGTTTTCCCACAGACTCACATGTCCAGGGAAAGCACCTGGTCTTCCTGAACCTGAGAGTCAGATCTGTGTATCAGCTCAATAAAGCCAATGCATCTTGACTGAAAGTAGTCTTTTAATTTGGAGAGAAGAGCACCTGTGTTACCCTTAGTTTCGATTGTATGGCTTCTCTCAGGTAGGACAGTGGACACTTCAACAGATGGTGGTGTGACAAGAAACCCTCCAAGACAAAATCACTGACTCCCCCAGTCAAGTGCCAAGACACTCTATAAGCCACCCCAGAGAGCTCAAAACCCCCTGAGGGGAAAGAAATAGCAACCACACATGTGGATGGGGAAGACACTGATACAACTAAATTTTCACCCAAGAGAGAGGTTAAACTGAACTTTATTTATAGTCATATTTCATGTAAAACTTATTATTTTGCACTGGAAAATTGTGTGCACAATATATAGCAAACATGGAAATCGAGACTATGACATGTTTTTGTCAAATAGTTAAGCAATTGTTTATCTAATTTCCGTCATGCTGATAAACAGTGTCCTGATTCTTAGTGTTTCCGATTTTCCACTTGATAATATACTCACCTTGTAATTTGGGTAGTGCATTGACTTATTCTCCTCAGCTCAGTTCAGTTCAGTTCAGTCGTTCAGTCGTGTCCGACTCTTTGCGACCCCATGAATCGCAGCATGCCAGGCCTCCCTGTCCATCACCATCTCCCGGAGTTCACTCAGACTCATGTCCATCAAGTCTGTGATGCCATCCAGCCATCCCATCCTCGGTCGTCCCCTTCTCCTTCTGCCCCCAATCCCTCCCAGCATCAGAGTCTTTTCCAATGAGTCAACTCTTCACATGAGGTGGCCAAAGTACTGGAGTTTCAGCTTCAGCATCATTCCCTCCAAAGAAATCCCAGGTTTGATCTCCTTCAGAATGGACTGGTTGGATCTCCTTGCAGCCAAGGGACTCTCAACAGTCCTCCAACACCACAGTTCAAAAGCATCAATTCTTCGGCGCTCAGCCTTCTTCACAGTCCCACTCTCACATCCATACATGACCACAGAAAAAACCATAGCCTTGACTAGACGGACCTTAGTCAGCAAAGTAATGTCCCTGCTTTTGAATATGCTGTCTAGGTTGGTCATAACTTTTCTTCCAAGGAGTAAGCGTCTTTTAATTTCATGGCTGCAGTCACCATCAGCGGTGATTTTAGAGCCCAAAAAAGTAAAATCTAACACTGTTTCCACTGTTTCCCTGTCTATTTCCCATGAAGTGATGGGACTGGATGCCATGATCTTCATTTTCTGAATGTTGAGCTTTATGCCAACTTTTTCACTCTCCTCTTTCACTTTCATCAAGAGGTTTTTTTAGCTCCTCTTCACTTTCTGCCATAAGGGTGGTGTCATCTGCATATCTGAGGTTATTGATATTTCTCCCAGCAATCTTGATTCCAGCTTGTGTTTCTTCCAGTCCAGCGTTTCTCATGATGTACTCTGCATATAAGTTAAATAAGCAGGGTGACAATATACAGCCTTGACGTACACCTTTTCCTATTTGGAACCAGTCTGTTGTTCCATGTCCAGTTCTAACTGTTGCTTCCTGACCTGCATACAGATTTCTCAAGAGGCAGGTCAGGTGGTCTGGTATTCCCATCTCTTTCAGAATTTTTCAGTTTGTTGTGATCCACATAGTCAAAGGCTTAGGCATAGTCAATAAAGCAGAAATAGATGTTTTTCTGGAACTCTCTTGCTTTTTCCATGATCCAGCAGATGTTGACAATTTGATCTCTGGTTTCTCTGCCTTTTCTAAAACCAGCTTGAAGATCAGGAAGTTCACGGTTCACATATTGCTGAAGCCTGGCTTGGAGAATTTTGAGCATTACTTTACTAACATGTGAGATGAGTGTAATTGTGCAGTAGTTTGAGCATTCTTTGGCATTGCCTTTCTTTGGGATTGGAATGAAAACTGACCTTTTCCAGTCCTGTGGCCACTGCTGAGTGTTCCAAATTTGTTGGCATATTGAGTGCAGCACTTTCACAGCATCATCTTTCAGGATTTGAAATAGCTCAACTGGAATTCCATTACCTTCTACTACAACAAAATACCATAGACGGGTGGTGTTAACAACAGAAACTTGTTTTCTCACAACTCCGGATGCTAGAAGCCTAAAATCAAGGTGCCCTCAGTGTTTGGTGAGACCCTTTTTCCTGGCTTGCAAAGAACAGTCTTCTTGCTCTGTGTCCTTACCTGGCCTTTCCTCTGTGAACACACACACAGTGCCATTGTATCATGAATCAGTAATATCCTTATGACCTCATATAACCTTAATTTTCTCCTTAAAATCCTGTCTTCAAATATAAACACCTTGAGGGGTAAGACTTCAACATGTGAATGTTGAGAGCATACAACTCAATCTCTAGCACACGTTTCAGGACAGACTGTTACATGCTCACTTGTAAGCCTCTAGGCCAGAATTTAAGATGAATCTTGTCCTTTGTACACACATCATGGTCCACAGTGGTAGGACATCAGATTGTCCTGAGAGGCACTTATAATTCCAGCTCCAGATCAACTGCCAACATGTAGCACTTCATAGAGAATGTTGTGGCTATCATTTCTGCAGTGTCTGGTGTCATGGAGGAAATTTGAGATTGCTGCTGCTGCTGCTGCTGCTGCTGCTAAGTCATGTCAGTCATGTCCGACTCTGTGTGACCCCATAGAGAGCAGCCCATCAGACTCCCAGGTTATCAGAGGAGTGGTGATTAATTCATCCCTGGGATTCTCCAGGCAAGAATACTGGAGTGGGTTACCATTTCCTTCTCCAAAATTTGAGACTAAGGTCTTAAAAAATAATATTTTTCATTTGTTTGTAGCTTTTCTTGTGAGGTGAGGTTTATTTCCTCTAAGCCTATGTGAACTATCAGGAAGCCTGGCAAATATTCTACTTTGCTAATGGAAGTATCTATCATGACTTATTTTTTCTATATCACAAGTTCCTTTTATGTATGTTTTGATAAGTGACATTCTCTGAAGATCAGATTAATTTGGGAATAGGCCAAATGATGTTTTTTCTGTAACTTGTCTCTGATCTCCCCCAAATTGTATTGAATTATATATATATAAAAAATTGTAGGCTAAATCTTCCAGATCACACTATCGTGATTATCTTGGCCATGAAGATCTTTTTTGTACAGTTCTTCAGTGTATTCCATAAAGAAGTCATTTTCCTGGGAGAACAAGCCACCTAGACTGTTTCTAAGCTTAATCCTGAAAGTAACACATGAACTAAATTCCAGCAACTATCATGAGTTCTAAGAAAAAAGATTGCCATTAAAAATCTCCAGAACTGTCACCCCAGATTTATAGATGAAGAACCACAAAAGTCTAACATTATATTCAAGCTCCTTGAGAGTAATGCCTTATGTTGCAATTTGTATCTCCCAATCCTGGCTGTTGCCTGATACATATATAAGCTTGATAACTGAAGGTCTATGCTATATTTCTAAACAAACTCTGAAAATATTGCTTCAAAATTAGTTGGAATGATTGGCAATAATTTAAAAAGTCAAGAAAATGAGTTAAATTTCTCAGCTGTACTACTGTGTATCACTGTTAAGTTTTTAATGTTTATTAATTTTTGAATCATATGCAAAATTTTAAGTCAGGTATTTTAAATAAAAAACTTGCTTAGCATTTTAAAGGCATAATTGACAAAATAATATAAAGAAAAATATATCTTTCTTCTGAATTTTCCAGTTCAATGCTCCTCATGTGTTCAGATATATTCAGTTGTTCTATCTAAAACTAAAGGTTATTTCTAAGTGGAATTTCCTAGTCTTGTATCAAAATAAGAAGTTTGTATAGTAGACTACATCTTTAAGAATTTAATAAACTTTAGTACATCAGAGAAGATATTAACAGAGCATACTATCTGTTTTTTTCCTAAACTTTTTAATTCTTTCTAGTAACAGTTAAACTTCTTGATTAATTATTTACTCCTTCATCAGTTACAGCTTGAAAAAAAGTAGTCTTGAGTCACTGGAGCCTATTATACAGAGTGAAGTAAATCAGAAAGAAGAACACCAATACAATATATTAACACATATATATGGATTTTAGAAAGTTGGTAACGATGACCCTATATGTGAGACAGCAAAAGAGACACAGATATTAAGAAGACTTTTGGACTCTGTGGGAGAAGGTGAGGGTGGGATGATTTGAGAGAATAGTATTGAAACATGTATATTACCAAATGTGAAACAGATCACCAGTTCAAGTTCGATGAATAAAACAGGGCACTCAAAGCCATTGCACTGGGACAACCCAGATGGATGAGATGGGGAGGGATGTGGGAGGGGGTTTCAGGGTGGAGGACACAGGTACACCCATGTCTGATATCAATGTATGCCAAAAACAACCACACTATTGCAAAGTAATTAGCCCACACCTAAATTAAATAAATTAACTTAACTGAGGGGGAAAAAAAGGATTTAGTAGGCATGCGTGAGGAGCATCAACCATAAACTTTTACATCTGGGTCATCAAGTGTTGGTTACAATGTAGACAATAAGCCAATAGACTAGGAAGATAAAACCCTGAAGATTAATTGTGTGTCAAGAGAACACCTGCCCACATGATGTAACAAAAGTTAATTATTCATCAACAGTTCAGACATTTTTATGCTTTAAGTTTTATGAATTCAGCTTTGACATATAGATAGGAAATAAACTTAGCAGTATTGTGAAATTGAGAAATTCTCACACACTAACAAATCCTCTATGCTTTGAATCAGTTACATTTTTCAACAACAGAATTATCCCAAACTCATGTCAACTAAAACATATTTACATTGGGAGAAACGATGATGAACCAAAGGGGTCATTCAAAAAATAATTTGGAAATTAACATGGAAGTTGACTGTTATAAACTGTTCACTCTTGTTTTATTACCTTTAATTATGCATTTAGTTGAAAAACCACAATCTGAGGGAATGTTTGATAATGTAAATCCAAATTAAGTATCAGAAATAAGCAAACACAAAAGCACTCAGCCCAAACTCTGAACTTTCAGTTCCTGACTTTAATTTCTCCAGGGATGTTTTCCTCTAACACACCCCATCCATGACTACTATAATGATGCCCAAGATGTTATCAGTAGGAATAACCACATCATTTTGTGGTATTTATATCAGGCCTCATTTCTGTTAATATCAGTTTCTATCTTTCCAATTACTTACTCTAGCAATTTTAATTCCAAAATCTACAAAGCCATAAGATTTTCAATACAATTTTCACTCTGCTCTGTAGCTCTCTTTCTCATTTAACCTAATTTAGATTCCACAGTTACTATAATCAACTTTCTTGCCACTCTATTGCCATCTTACTTTACTGGAAAGAAAAAAAGCAAAGCAACCTGTTATCACTGTCTACCATTTTTTGTTTCTACTACAAAGTGAAGGTGGCTGGAGAAAAGTACAGAAAGAAGCTCAGTATGTTGCCGAGTCAAGCTCTGTTCTGTTCACCATACCATAGGCCAGTGAATCAGAAGACAAATTGTTGAGACAAGGAAAAATCATTTCATTCAGAAAGCTACGATGACTGACAGGATGGCAGACTAATGTCCTAGAGAACCACCTTAGTCCAGTAAAGTTAAGTTTTCTTTTATATTGAGATGGGAGTAGGAGTGGATAGTTGGTGCACACTTTTTCCTGTAGGAATCCTTTGTTCTTGCAGCTGTCACAATGTCCCTATAAACCTCCAAGACAAATGTAGAACAGAGAATAACATTTGTCTTGTCTACACTAATGTAGAAGGCCTTATACCCTTAAAAAGCAATACTTTTTTGTCACTCTATTCATGAGTATTTCTGCAAATACAAGTGCTTAGAGAATATTGACTTTGATGTTACAAATATTCTTGACTATGAAAATGCACAAATATAGAATATGTGAATAATGAGTGTCAATTGAATATATGAATTTATGTAGAAAGATACATGTTTTGTTTTGTTTTCATGGTTGACTAGCAATTTAATTTTGGGTCATTTCTATTATGAATTGAATTTCTTCAAAATTTGTATTGAAATCCTGACTTCCAGTATCTAAGCATGTAATCATATTTGGAAATAGGGCCATACAGATATAGTTAAGCTAAGGTCATATTGGAGTAGGGTAGTTCCTAATCCAATATGACTGGTGCCCTGATAAAAAGAAAATTTGGACACGGACACAGACACAGACACAGACACAGACACAGACACACACACACACACACACACACACACAGAATGCCATGTGAGGATGAGGCAGAAATTGAACAAATGTAGCAAAAGCTAAGAAACACCAGAGACTGGCAGCAAACTCTTGGAAGCTAGGAGAGAGGGAAGGGACACATTCTCTCTCAGAGCCTTAAGATGAAGGCTTATTTCAGTTCTGGTCTTAAAGACAGTGCTTCTAAGTGTTGCAATTGCAAACTACTTTTGATTTAACAATAATATTCATCAAAGGGCTTCCCTGGTGGCTCACATGGTAAAGAATCTGCCCGCAATGTGGGAGACCTGGGTTGGAGACCTGGGTTTGATCCCTGGGTTGGGAAGATCCCCTGGAGAAGGGAACAGAAACCCACTTCAATATTCTTACCTGTTCAGAGAAGCCTGGTGGGCTACAGTCCGTAGACTGCAAAGAGTTGGACATGACTTCAGTTCAGTCGCTCAGTTGTGTCCGACTCTTTGTGACCCCATGGACTGCATGGGGGTCACGCCAGGCCTCCCTGTCCATCAGCAACTCCAAGATTATTGATTGTAGACTTTTTTGATGATGGCCATTCTGACTGGTGTGAAGTGATACCACATTGTAGTTTTGAACTGCATTTTTATAATGCAATACCAGGCCTCCCTGTCCATCACCAACACCAAAGTCTTTTCCATTGTGTTAGTGATGCCATCCAACCATTTCATCCTCTGTCACCCTCTTCTCCTCCCGCCTTCAATCTTTCCCAGCATCAAGATCTTTTCAAATGAGTCAGCTCTTCTCATCAGGTGGCCAAAGTATTGGAGTTTCAGCTTCAACATCAGTCCTTCCAATGAACACTGAGGACTGATCTCCTTTAGGATGGACTGGCTGGATCTCCTTACAGTCCAAGGGCCTCTCAAGAGTCTTCTCTTGAGACATGACTTAATGACTAAATAACATGACTTAGTTACTAAATAACAACAGCAGTGTGTTTATGTGAATCTCAATCTCCCAATTTATCCCTTTCCCTCTTCCCCCAGGTAACCATAAATTTTCTACATCTGTGAGTCTGTCTTTTGTAAATAAGTTTTCATTTGTATCACTTTTTTAAGATTCCACATGTAATTTCATATTGTATGATATTTATCTTTCTCTACCTTATTTCACTTAGAATGGTAATCTCTGTGGCCACCCACTCACTGCAAATGATATTAATTCATGCTTTCTTATGACTACATATCATTCTATTGTATAGATATGGCACATCTTTCTTGTCTGTTTCTATGTCAGTGGGCATTTAGGTTGATTTTCTGTCTTGCCTGTTGTAAATAGTGCTGCAGTGAACATTGGGGTACATGTATTATTTTGTATTATGGTTTTCTTGGAGAGATGCCTAGGAATGGGGTTGGTGGATCATAAGGTAACTCCACTTTTAGTTTTTTTTACGAAACCTCTATACTTTTCTCCATAGTGACTATACCAATTTAAATTCCTAGCAATAGTGCTGGAGGGCTCCCTCTTCTCCACACCCTTTCCAACAATTATTGTTTGTAGAATTTTTTGATGATGGCCATTCTGACTGGTGTGAAGTGATACCTCATTGTAATTTTGATTTCCATTTTTATAGTAATTAGTGATGTTGAGCATCTTTTATTTTTTTTAATTTAAATTTTTATTTTTACTTTATTTTACTTTACAATACTGTATTGGTTTTGCCATACATTGACATGAATCCGCCACGGGTGTACATGAGTTCCCAAACATGAATCCCCCCTCCCACCTCCCACCCCATATCATCTCTCTGGATCATCCCCGTGCACCAGCCCCAAGCATCATGTATCCTGCATCAAACATGGACTGGTGATTCGCATCTTACATGATACACGTAAGTATACATGTTTCAATGCCATTCTCCCAAATCATCCCACCCTCTCCCTCTCCCTCAGAGTCCAAAAGTCCGCTCTACACATCTGTGTCTCTTTTGCTGTCTCACATACAGGGTCATCATTACCATCTTTCTAAATTCCATATATATGTGTCAGTATACTGTATTGGTGTTTTTCTTTCTGGCTTACTTCACTCTGTATAATCAGCTCCAGTTTCATCCATCTCATTAGAAGTGATTCAAATGTATTCTTTTTAATGGCTGAGTAATACTCCATTGTGTATATGTACCACAGCTTTCTTATCCATTCATCTGCTGATGGACATCTAGGTTGTTTCCATATCCTGGCTATTATAAACAGTGCTGCGATGAACATTGGGGTAAGCAAAAATAAACAAATGGGATCTAATTAAAATTAAAAGCTTCTGCACAACAAAGGAAAATATAGGCAAGGTGAAAAGACAGCCTTCTGAATGGGAGAAAATAATAGCAAATGAGCATCTTTTCATGTACCTTTGGCCATGTGTATGTCTTCTTTTGAGAAATGTCTATTTAGATCTTCTTCTCATTTTTGGATTGGGTTGTTTTATTTGACCTAGAGGTGCATGAGCTGTTTGTATATTTTAATCCCTTGTCAGTTGCTGGGTTTGAAAATATTTGCTTCCATTCTGTGGGCTATTTTGTTTTTTGGGTTCCTTTGCTTTGCAGAAGCTTTTAATTTTAATTAGGTCCTATTTGTTTATGTTTTGTCTTTATTTTAATTATTCTAGGAGGTGGATCAAAAAAGATACTGCTGTGATTAGTGTCAGAGTGTTCTACCTATGATTTCCTCTAAGAGCTTGATAGTGTTTGGCCTTATATTTAGGTCTTTAATCCACTTTGAATTTATTTTTCTGTATGGTGTTAGGGAGTGGTCTAATTTCATTTTTATATATGTAGTGGTACAGTTTTCCCAGCAACACTTATTGAAGAGCTACATTAGAACATGGATTGAATCATTTCCCCTTTCTTATTCAAGAGCAAACTTATTCTAATTAAAACCATAGATATTAGTATACTGTATTGGTGTTTTTCTTTCTGGCTTACTTCAATGTCTATAATAGGCTCCAGTTTCATCCATCTCATTAGAACTGATTCAGATGTATTCTTTTTAATGGCTGAGTAATACTCCATTGTGTATATGTACCACAGCTTTCTTATCCATTCATCTGCTGATGGACATCTAGGTTGCTTCCACGTCCTGTCTATTATAAACAGTGCTGCAATGAACACTGGGGTAGGGGAGGGAGGTGGGAGGGGGGTCCAGGATGGGGAACACGTGTACATCTGTGGTGGATTCATGTTGATATATGGCAAAACCAATACAATATTGTAATAATAATAATAAATAATAATAAAACCATAGGTATTATCTCATTTAAATCACCATATTAAAAAAAAACTAAAACTTGTAAATATATTATGATAGATGATCTTTGCTTTCACTATGTACTGTTTTACAACATCATTCCATTGTTTCCTTCAAGTATTTGTGGTTTTTCAGTCCCTAACGTATCCAACTCTTTGTGACCTCATGGACTGGAGCATGTCAGGTTCCTCTCTCTATCCTCCCTGTCTCCTAGAGTTTGCTCATATCGATATCCATTGAGTTGGTGATGGTATCTAACCATCTCATCCTTTAATGTCCTCTTCTCCTTTTGCCTCCCATCTTCCCCAGCATCAGGGTTTTTCCATTGAGTTGGCTCTTCACATCAGGCGGTCAAAGTATTGGAGCTTCAATTTCAGCATCTTCTTCAATGAAGATGATTTAATGTTTTATCATTTGACATTCCACTACTGCTTGAGAAAATTACTGATACCTGAGAAGCAGATCAGTATCATTTACTTTTTTGATTTTTTGATAAACTTCTTTTTAGAACAGTTTTGGATTTAAATGTTAAAATTCACATATATCCCATGCTGTTTCCCCTATAAACATCTTTTATTAATGATACACTTTTTATAAATAATGACTCAGTATTGATCACTATTTCCAGCTAAAGTACAGAGTGCATTCAAACTTCTGTCCCAGGATACCCCCTGTCATTTACATCTTGTGTCTCTAGTGGTTTCTTATGGTGTGTTAAGGTTTCTCAGGTTTTCCTTATTTTTCATGACCTTGAGCATTTGTAGAAGTACTAGTTAGATACATTGTAGGCTTTCCTTCTATTAGAATAAGGATAATGTTTTTCTCATGATTAGATGTTATAAGCTTTGGGAGGGAAGTTCAGTTCAGTCGCTCAGTCACACCAGACTCTTTGCAACCCCATGGACTGCAGCATGCCAGGCTTCCCTGTCTATCACCAACTCCTGGAGTTTACTCAAACTCATGTCGATTGAGTCGGTGATGCTATCCAACCATCTCATCCTCTGTGATCCCCTTCTCCTCCTGCCTTCAATCTTTCCCAGAATCAGGGTCTTTTCAAATGAGTCAGCTGTTCTCCTCAGGTGGCCAAACAATTGGAGTTTCAGCTTCAACATCAGTCTTTCCAATGAATATTCAGGACTGATTTTCTTTGGGATGGACTGATTGTATCTCCTTGCAGTCCAAGGGACTCTCAAGAGTCTTCTCCAATACCACAGTTCAAAAGCATCAATTCTTTGGCACTCAGCTTTCCTCATAGTCCAACTCTCACATTCATACATGACTACTGCAAAAACCATAGCCTTGACTAGACAGACTTTTGTTGGCAAAGTAATGTCTTTGCTTTTGAATATGCTGTCTAGGTTAGAGATGACTTTTCTTCCAAGGAGTAAGCGTCTTTTTTTTTCATGGCTGCAGTCACCATCTGCAGTGATTTTGGAGCCCCAGAAAATAAAGTCTGCCACTGTTTCCACTTTTTCCCCATCTATTTGCCATGAAGTGATGGGACCAGATGCCATGATCTTAGTTTTCTGAATATTGAGCTTTAAGCCAACTTGTTCACTCTCCTCTTTCACTTTCATCAAGAGGCTCTTTAGTTCTTTTTCACTTTCTGCCATAAGGATGGTGTCGTCTGTATATCTGAGGTTATTGATATGTCTCCTGGCAATCTTGATTCCAGCTTGTGCTTCATTCAGCCCAGCATTTTTCATGATGTACTCTGCATGTAAGTTAAATAAACACGGTGACAATATATAGCCTTGATGTACTTCTTTTCCTATGTGGAACCAGTCTGTTGTTCCACGTCCAGTTCTAATTGTTGCTTCCTGATCAGCATACAGATGCTGGTCACGTGGTCTGGTATGCCCATCTCTTTCAGAATTTCCCACAGTTTATTGTGATCCACACAGAATAAACTGGGAGGGAAGATCATGGAGTAAAATACCATTTTATCTTATATCAAGGATAATCCTATCAACATGATTTACTGATGTTAATGTGGACCTTTATTATCTGGCTAGAGTGTGTTTGCCAGGCTCCTCTACTGTAGAGTTACTTTTTCTATGCCATTTCCATAGTGCAATCTTTGGAAGAAAGTCAATATGCACAGCCAGATCTTAAAGAGTATGTATAATTCTACTTGTTGGAGTGGAATATTTGCACACATTATTTGGAATTCTTCCCCATGAGAGATTGAGCTTTTCTCTATTTATATGAATAAATCACATACTAATATAAGTTCTTCTGGAAAGGTTAAAACATCATTTCTGTTAAAATGAAAGGCTTTTACAGTTTATCCAGATAGAATATCATGGATCTAGTCTTTTCACAGGAAAAGATAGAAATAAAAATGCTTAAAGAAAAGAGTTTAAGCAATATATTCCAAACACACTATGGGTTAAACCTCAAAGTTTAATCATGCTTTCAACATGTCACACATTTCAAGTTATTTGAAATCTCCAATCAATTTTAGTATGTGCACATCAGAAATTATTTCTCAATATATTGATATTAAAAAAATTAAACATCATGATGAAGTTCTTATATCTGATTGCTTTTCTTCAAGCCATGATCTTTTGCACTTTAAACTTTCAATGTACAGATTTTGCTTGCCTTATATAAACCAAAACAAATATTAAAATTTAAAACTAGTGGACAGATAACACATCATTTTAATGAAAAAATAATGTCTTTGGTTTCTTTTAGAAAATATAACTATGTGAATAATATGATCCTGTTTTGCTGAAAGTTGTGACTGGTGAGGGCTTTAAGTATACTACTAATAAAGAATTCCATAAGCCATATGGTAAACATGTTTTCAATGAACATCTGCTGAAAACTTAGCACTGAGCAGATTTAAGGGAAGAAATGAAGGGGAAGAATCTAGAAGAGTGAAAGATGGAAGTGAGAAAGAAAATCACTCTACATAGATATGCATCTTTCTTTTCATTGTAGTACTTATGGCTCAAACCATGTATCACAACACACTCTACATATCCTTATTTTTTTCGGGCATTTTCAATTGAGGAAAAATAATTAATAAAAGAGAAAAATGAAAATAACAAAAAAATATATAACATCAATAATACTTAACCTGGAGGTACACAGTATTATATGATAAGATTCTCAAAATTTTAGCTAAAGACATTTAAATTACTAAATGTGAAAGACGTACAAACAATTTATGAACAAAATTTGTTAAGCATGATGTGTTTCATTTCTCTTCAGGGTAATTTTAGAGTATCATATAAAATGTTGTCAGTATGGTATAGTGTATACTATATATGGTATAGCTTTATATTTTATAGATGGTACATTATATATTTACATAGCCTTTTTCTTGTCATAGCACATATTGCTTAGATAAACATAGAAGCTGATACATCTATTATTAACATTTGGTATTGTTTCAAGGATCAATTGCCTCATGTTACTTGTTGAAACATATGCCAAGAAAATAAGCACTGAATAACATTTTAATTCGCATGCAAGATGAGGGATTCATTTAGAGATTAAAGCTTGAATTAATTTCTTTAAATGGCATTAATACAGATAGATTTTTCTTTAGAGGAAGGCATTTGTCACTGTGTTTCTTCCTGATAAAATTATACCAACATTAACCATTCTGTTTTAGGCGTATGTTCTATAGATAGAGAGGAAGATTTAGGATGTGTTCTAGTAAAGCAGCTTAGGAATGACTCTCACAGGTGGATGAGCACCAATACAGATGTCCTTGTGACTAGCCTTGCATTTCCATTATAGTAATTTGCCAAGAAGACAGTCTCATATATTCTTTTACTTGTCTGTACTTAGAAAAAATAACATTTTATCAACAGGACTGTTGTTTGCAATTATGTAAATTTAAAAAAAATATGAGTATCTTGGCAGAAGTCAGTCCTTGTGATTATAATCATACTAATTCAGAATGGGAAAACAGGATTTGGCTTCAACCTGATAGATTTGATTCACAATTTGTTAACCTTAGAGTTGACTTATTTCAACTGTGTGTGAGTGTGTATGTAATACAATGCAATAGACATTCGTGTATTCATGTACTATATTTAACTCACTGTTCTTGCTGTCAGTATGTAGATGAATCAGATAAGTGATATCTTTGAAGGATATTTTTGTTTTATGAGAGAGATGCTATAGCTGCGTCCTATTCAGCAATCAGAAAAGTTACATTTGTAGACTTGACATTAAAGAGATGTTAGATAGTGAGGTGACTGTGAATACAAATTAGAGGATCACTGTAATGTAATATCTATTATTACCTTTATTATTAGAATAAAGTTGATAAATAAAATGGTAGATGTGTATGGAAAGTTTGAAAGTTTGAGGAAAGCCCTGAAAGTTCTAAGTTAAGAATGGGGAAGAACAAGATAACTTTACTATGTATTATATGTTGAGAAATTATGTATTTATATTTAATTATTCCTTACAAAAATATGGCTGTAGAAACTTGTTCAAATAATGTACATAACCTATCAAGACTAGTATGACTCTTATATAGTAGTTGAGTACTTAACAGTAAGATCAAAGGAACCATATTGAACAATTATTGCAAAACTAGTGGTCAGCAAACATAAAAGGATTTATATAAATTCATATTAGTTTATATTTAATTCCATTTGGTATGTCTAATTTAGACATCTTGCCCCACTGTTAAGTTTTTTAAGTGAACTTCAGCACTTTCTACCTATAACACAATTTTGAATTGTGTTATTTAGTATTCTTATTTGAAAGGTTAAAACTAAAATGAGATGTTAGCTGAGTTAGCAACATATAATAGATTTTCAAAATCCTTTTCTTGGATTTTTGGAAGCACCATGTTATACTTTAGAAAAGTAGAAAACTAAAAAGAGTGTTGCTCGTATCTTTGCAGAAAAGAAAAACAATTTGGACTAACTGCAGATTTTCAGATTTCATGACTTTTGTGTACCTCTCCCAAAACTGAGGCCACAGGGCAAATAACTATCACAAATCTAAAGGAAAATAGAGATGATAAGGTAAAAATGGAGCTGAGCATTTACTTTAAGTCAAGCAGTCAAAAGGTATAAAATGCCAAGCTGAAGAAAATATTAAACTATTAATGAATAGCTAAAGAGAGAGGGTCAGGAAGATCCCTTGGAGGAGGAAATGGCAACCCACTCCAGTATTCTTGTTGGAAAATCCCATGGACAGAGCCTGGTGGATTACAGCCCATGGGCCTGCAAAGAGTCAGACATGACTGAGTAAGTAAACACCACCACAGGTGAGTGTGGGTTAGGGAAAGAAAAGTATCAGCAATAAAAATTGAGGGAAATCCAGAAAAGGCTCACTCTTGGCTCTGGCTGGGAAAAGCCTCAATTTGTACAGGAAGGGACATCAAAGTGTAGCTTCAGTGCACAGGTAGAAATGACCCAAAGCTGGGGAAGGCTTACAAAAGAGTGAAAAAGAAGCTCTTCTGCTGGGGAGGAGGTCCAGACAAGGCCCAGCATTCCATGGCAGAAATCCTGGTGAGGGCTGCAGACCCAAGACCCAAGTCCTATAGTGACTGTGTGACACTTGGTCAAGTCAGCCAGCATCTCCTCTCCAGCACACACACCACCATGACAACAAGCTTAACTAAAATTACAGTGAAATGCATCTGGGAGAGCTGCAGGAGTCAGAGTTTTTCTGGAGAAAACAGAATGAAGACCCAGAGGTAAACAGGAGGCAAACAGGTCTCAGTAGAGAAACCTGTGATACTTTCTACTTACATTGAGGGTAACCAGACCAACAACAAACTTTAAATACACTCTTTCTAAATTAATATAAGACCTCAGATGGTAAAGAACCTGCCTACAATGCAGGAGGACTGGGTTTGATCCCTGGGTTGAAACGATCCCCTCGAGAAGGGAATAGAAACCCACTCTAGTATTCTTGCCTGGAGAATCCCATGGGCAGAGGAGCCTGGCAGGCTATAGGCCATAGGGTGGCAAAGAGCTGGACATGGCTGAGTGACTTCCTCTTCCACACTAAAGACCTAAGAAGTAAAAGAGGTGCCCATGCCCTATTATTAACTGTTTTAAAATTTTACCACAATCTACTCTCATACAGAATATGCCCGTATATATGCGGGTATGTATTTGGCACATATGGCAACAGACAAGCATCCACATAGCTGAAGAGAAAAAGCAAGGAAGCAAGAACCCCACATCTGGAAGGCAGCTGGGATCAGACCTACAGAGGAACAGGGATAAGACTCGCAGAAGACTTTTCAGATTCCATGTCATCAAGGAGGCAGTCTAAATCTGTGTTGCCCAATCACTTGCTTTCAAAATTTTTGTCTTACTTGAACTTGGCTCCCTGAGATTCTCTACATAATCTCATGTCTTTCCCAAAAGGTACATTAGCTATACTGGTACTCAACATCAACTTACAGTCTGGGTGGGAATTAAACATCCACCAAGTAGTGGTGAGGAATGTATGATGTTATGCTCCTAAGGTGTTTAGGGATGATTTTCAATTAGGAGATATTAATCAAGAACTGCAGATGGTGACTGCAGCCATGAAATTAAAGACACTTGCTCCTTGGAGGAAAACATGACCTACCTAGACAGCATGTTCAGAGAAGGCAATGGCACCCCACTCTAATACTCTTGCCTGGAAAATCCCTTGGACAGAGGAGCCTGATGGGCTATAGTCCATGGGGTCGCTAGGAGTCAGACACAACTGAGCGACTTCACTTTCACTTTTCACTTTCATGCATTGGAGAAGGAAATGACAACCCACTCCAGTGTTCTTGCCTGGAGAATCCCAGGGATGGGGGAGCCTGATGAGCTGCTGTCTATGGGGTCACACAGAGTCGAACACGACTGAAGCGACTTAGCAGCAGCAGGAGACAGTATATTAAAAAGCAGAGACATTACTTTGCCAACAAAGGTCCACCTAGTCAAAGCTTTGATTTTTCCAGTAGTCATGTATGGATGTGAGTTGGACTCTAAAAAAGCTGAGCATTGAAGAATTGATACTTTTGAACTGTCGTGTTGGAGAAGACTCTTGAGAGTTCCTTGGACAGCAAGGAGATGCAACCAGTCCACCCTAAAGGAAATCAGTCCTGAATATTCACTGGAAGGACTGATGCTTAAGCTGAAATGGTAATACTTTGGCCACTTGATGTGAAGAGCTGACTCATTTGAAAAGACCCTGATGCTGGGAATGATTGAAGGAGGGAGGAGAAGGGGACAACAGAGGATAGGATGGTTGGATGGCATCACCGACTCAATGGACATGAGTTTGTGTAAGCTCCAAGAGTTGGTGATGGACAGGAAGCCTGGCATACTGCAGTCCATGGGGTCGCAAAGAGTTAGACATGACTGAGCAACTGAACTGAACTGATTGGAATCAGAAGCAAATTATGCTTTCTGCAGAAGAGCTTTTCAGTTTCTTCTGGGCCCAACGGTAGTTCCATTGTTCCACTTACGGAAACCAGTCAAAGCTGTAGCATCATTAACGGTCGTATTCACAGACAAGTGATTGTCCCAGACAATTAGGCTCCTGTGATGCCCTGTGTGTGGAGAATATGTCTGCCAGATATCCTCACCATGCAGACAGCACAGTGAGAGATGGAAAGTGGATGAATCTCCTGCAGGGAAGCAGTTTCCAATCCAGTTTGTAGATGTTAGTGACTTCTGATTTCACTTAAATTTCCACTTGTTAATAGTGAATGACAGCTGCCGGGAGCCAGTGTGAGGAATCCCGCCCGTGACAAGGTCATGAGGAAGGAAGCTGACATACGCAAGGCGTGCTCAGACTTCAGGGACCCCTCTGGAAATTCCTAAGCATGTACCCCAACAAAAATCTGCCGGCTTTTGTGCTCTGCTTTTCCACTCTTCTGACATTTTCTGGAAAAAGTCAATTCAGGGCTTTAGTCTTCTGCATTTGAAAGAGTGTTTCAATCCAAAAACCCCTCCGATGGCTTTCTAGCCTGCCTGCAGGACTCGTACAGCTGCGCATGTGATTGTTTGAGGCCTCCTGACCGCAGGAGGCACAGGAAGCTTAAAACATCCTAGGAATGTAGGAGCTTCCGAGGAGTCAAAATCTTTAGAATAGGACTGATTAAAGGTTTCATTTTTTGGGTCAATGCTTGCTGCCAAATTTTCATATCCTTTATTTTTAGATATAGTTGGTATATAGAAAAACAAGTAGTAGACCTGGTATTAGCAACATTAGATCTTCGAGTTAAGTACCTTCTTTGTTATATCCCACTGCACCTTTGTTCTATAGAGATGTAACTTTAATGCTTTAAGGAGATGCAAATTAAAGAAAAACACTTCAGGGGAAACAAAATCAACATTCATTAAGGAAGAGAGATAAAAAGTGTTAACAAGCTTCTTGGCCAGAAGATAATGTAAATCACCTGAGACCTTTTGTATACAAAATAATGTATAGAAAGAGTCTGGGCTGCGAACGCTACATAATTCTGTGTTACTCATTGATCTCCGTGTTTTATCAAAAGTATAAAAGGCCTTCTGAACAATAAAGGACGGGGGCCAGGGGCCGGGGACCAGTTTCTCGGACTAGTTTCTCGGACCAGTTTCTCGAACTAGTCTCTCGGCCTGGTTTCTTGGGACTCTGGCTCCCCCCATGTCTCTCTCTCTCCTCTTCTCTCCCCTTTCCTCTCTCTGCTCTTTACTTTAACTTCAGGCTGAATCTCCATCTGGGGCGCGGAGGCTCGCCAGGTCTACTTACTTGCCCCGGCTGTTAAGACCCGCACGAAAGGGAGCTTAAGGCGAGGCACCCTTAGATATTCAAGCGGGCGCCGGTGGCCCAACGTAGATGGTGCAAATTCCTTGTCTGGAATTTTATTGGCCTTCCGCGTAAACCAAGCTATTCAGCCCTCTTCCTCCACTTAACCTTCTTACTACACTATAGTTTCTTAATCTAATCTTACATTAATAAACAAACAAGTCTTTCCACGCCAACGCCGTCCACCCTTCGAGTTCCCTGGATCCACCGGGGCTGGACCCCGGCAGACAGCTATTTCTAAAAATGGTTATTGCTGTTGTTCAATCATTTAGTCATATCCGACTCTTTGCAGACTCCATAGATTGCAGCACAGCAGGCTTCCCTATCCTTCACCATCTCCCAGAGTTTGCACAAATTCCTTGTCCATTGAGTCAGTAATGCCATCCAACCATCTCATCCTCTGCCATCCGCTTCTCCTCTTGCCCTTAATCTTTCCCAGTATCAGGGTCCTTTCCAATGAGTCTGTTCTTCATATTAGGTGACCAAAGTATTGGAGCTTCAGCTTCAGAATCAGTCCTTCCAATGAATATTCAGGGTTGATTTCCTTTAGGATTGCTGGTTAGATCTCCTTGCTGCCCAGGGGACTTAGGATCTTTTTTAAAAATAAAAGTTTAGCATTTGTGCCAGATTGTGATCTGTGAAACAGTCTTTTGGACTCTGTGGGAGAGGGAGAGGGTGGGATGATTTGGGAGAATGGCATTGAAACATGTATAATATCATATAAGAAATGAGTCTCCAGTCCAGGTCCGATGCAGGATACATGATGCTTGGTGCTGGTGCACTGGGATGACCCAGAGGGATGGTATGGGGAGGGAGGTGGGAGTGGGGTTCAGGATGGGGAACACGTGTACACCTGTAGCGGATTCTTGTTGACGTATGGCAAAACCAATACAATATTGTAAAGTAATTAGCCTCAAATTAAAATAAATAAATGTAAATTAACAAAAATTTTCAGTTTTTCTAGAAACTTAAAAAAATATGAAATGGTCTCGTATTGTCTGAATTTGGCAAACATGCACTTTTTAATATTTTGCACGATGTTTTGGAATAAAGATGTAATGGTATTTATACTTTGTGAAATACTACATCATAGTATAGAAAGAAAGTAGAAAAACAGAAATGAAAGATGAATAAAGTAGATCATTTTTTACACATAATTCCAAGCATTTCATATCATAGAAATAAATTTAGGTGTACTAATTTAGTTTTGCACAGATTTCTTATAACTGACTTGGACATAGACAAATGTGTTTTTTTATCTTGATTGTGGGTATAGAAGTTTAATGACAGAGCTTATACTTCAATTCAGATGGAATAATGCTGCTTTTCCTTTAATGCTGTTTTCAAATAACTTTTTCCAGGTTTTACTGAGTTATATTTAAGATTTCAAGCTCTTCATGTGTCTTTTTTCTATTTCTGTTATTGAAAATGCTTTTCCAGTTCATATTTAATGTAATAATTCCCTTATACAATTGATTTTGTAAAGTATATTTACATGTCCATTAGAACTTTTCTTTCATGCTTTTATTAATAATACTGATTATGTAGTACATGTATATTAAATAATGATAACATTTGTGAGGTCCTCATTATGTAGCATTTCTGAAGTGCTTTAAGTGTGTGATGTTATTTCTTTTTTTTTTTTTTTTAGATAAAGTAGTTTTATTTCCCTAAAATGTTTCATATGCTAAGAGCAACTTGATGCTTATGTTTAAATGTGGTTTTATATTATAGGGATTCTTATTCATTCATCACAAGAAAAATAATCTCTACAACTTAGCAAATGCAACATACAGTTCACAAAATGTTTTATTTTTTTTTTCATGAGAAATGTATATTATTATGTAACCACCACCCAAATCAAAACATAAAATAGACATTGCCCCCCAAAATTCCTTCTTGGTCCATTACAGTTAATCCTTTCATCTGCCCTTATCCCCAGATGCCCCCTGATCTGATTCCCTTCATTACAGTTTGCCTTCTCTAGATTTTTTTTTTTTTTAATTTTAAAATCTTTAATTCTTACATGCATTCCCAAACATGAACCCCCCTCCCACCTCCCTCCCCACAACATCTCTCTGGGTCATCCCCATGCACCAGCCCCAAGCAAGCTGCACCCTATGTCAGACATGGACTGGCGATTCAATTCTTACATGACAGTATACATGTTATAATTCCCATTCTCCCAAATCATCCCACCCTCTCCCTCTCCCTCTGAGTCCAAAAGTCTGGTATACACATCTGTGTGATGTTATTTCATCATCACAGTTATCCAGTGCAATAGGTAGTAGTATCTTTTGCATTTACAGATGAAGAAAGTGAGACATGGGTTAGAATTACCACCTGTTACTAAGGTTACCTGCTTAGCAACAGGTGGAAGTATAACTTGACATCAAATGGTGGTCAGCCTTCAAGCCCTTACAATATCACAGCACACACAAACCAAATTCAGTCAGAAAAAAGTCATTGGTTCATAATATATTCCTGTATAGATTTCCATAATTATAACACAAAACATTCATATAATGAAGACTCTTTTTCTCAAATATACAAAACAGTATAAATCTACATATGACATCTACACACACAATTTTTTTATGTTCTTCAAAGTGTTGTATTATTTGGTTGTAAACAACATTTAATTCAAGAAAATTCAAGAATAGCAATGTATTAAGAAAAATGGGTAAAATGTTTCTTAATATATTCTCTTGGGACCCCAAAAGGATAGAATAGTTTTCTTTCCCACTCATTTGGGGGAGTTTATATGCTGGGTTGATTTTAAAATGTTATCAATATGGATGACAATTTTAGTAATTATCATAACTTCATTTCCTAAGAAAAAATTCTCCTAAATACAGTGTAAGACATGCTCCATTATCTCACTTATATTATTTTCAATGCTGCATCGTTTAATCAAGGTTTTATGAAGCTGTTGTCAGTTAAAACTCTGTGTCTGTCACAAGACTTTTAATGTGACATAGATAATTTATTCTTGTTGTTGTACAGTCGCTCAATTATGTCTGACTGTGAGACCCCATGTACTGCAGCATGCCATTATGTCACCATCTATTAAGTAAATTAATGGTCACTTTTTTGAATGCAGCTTTGATGATTTGATTACAAATACAAATGGTATTTGTAAGCTGAGATATGTCATATGTTCATTGACTACATAAGCGATTTACCTCCTCATAACATAAATATTTATGGCTCAAGCTATTTATTTGCTCTATTTTAAGCTGTATTTTCATGAAAATGCAGTTTTAAACAAATTTTTGAAAATAGAATCACTTAACCTTGAATTTTTTAAGTAAGTTGCAGTATATATAATCAAACACATGGAAAAGTTCACAAATCAAGCACTTAGTTCAAATGATTTTTCATAAAATGAACATCATCTTGTCTCAAGTGTACATATCTAGAAATACAGTGCTTCCATTACAAATAAGATTTCCATTTTAAAGTGCTATACAAAAAACTATTAAAAAAAAATCTTCATGATCCTGATAACCACGATGATGTGATCACTCACCTAGAGCCAAATATGCTGGAATGCAAAGTCAAGTGGGCCTTAGGAAGCATCACTATGAACAAAGCTAGTGGGGTGATGGAATTCCAGTTGAGCAATTTCAAATCCTAAAACATGATTCATGAAAGTGCTGCACTCAATATGCCAGCAAATTTGGAAAACTCAGCAGAGACCACAGGACTGAAAAAGGTCACTTTTCATTTCAATCCCAAAGAAAGGCAATGCCAAAAAGTGCTCAAACTACTGTACAATTGCACTCATCTCACAAGCTGGCAAAGTAATGCTCAAAATTCTCTAAGCCAGACTTCAACATTACGTGAACTGTGAACTTTCAGATGTTCAAACTGGATTTAGGAAAAGCAGAAGAACCAGAGATCAAATGCCAACATCTATTGAATCATCAAGAAAGTGAGAGAGTTCCAGAAAAACATTTACTTCTGCTTTATTGGCTGCGCCAGAGCCTTTGACTGTGTGGATCACAACAAACTGCGGAAAATTCTGAAAGTGATGTGAATACCAAACCACCTGGCCTGTCTCCTGAGAAATCTGTATGCAGGTCAAGAAGCAACAGTTAGAACTGGACATGAAACAAAAGACTGGTTCCAAATAGGAAAAGTTGTACGTCAAGGCTGTATATTGTCACCCTGCTTATTTAACTTGTATGCAGAGTACATCATGAGAAACACTGGGCTGGAAGAAACACAAGCTGGAATCAAGATTGCTGGGAGAAATATCAATAACCTCAGATATGCAGATGACACCACCCTATGGCAGAAAGTGAAGAGGAGCTAAAAAGCCTCTTGATGAAAGTGAAAGAGGAGAGTGAAAAAGTTGGCTTAAAGTTCAGCTTTCAGAAAATGAAGATCATAACATCTGGTCCAATCACTACATGGGAAATAGATGGGGAAACAGTAGAAACAGTGTCAGACTTTATTTTTTTGGGCTCCAAAATCACTGCAGATGGTGACTACAGCCATGAAATTAAAAGACTCTTACTCCTTGGAAGAAAAGTTATGACCAACCTAGATAGTATATTCAAAAGCAGAGCAATTATTCAATCCGTCTAGTCAAGGCTATGGTTTTTCCTGTGGTCATGTATGGATGTGAGAGTTGGACTGTGAAGAAGGCTGAGCACCAAAGAATTGATGCATTTGAACTGTGGTGTTAGAGAAGACTCTTGAGAGTTCCTTGGACTGCAAGGAGATCCAACCATTCCATTCTGAAGCAGATCAACCCTGGGATTTCTTTGGAAGGAATGATGCTAAAGCTGAAGCTCCAGTACTTTGGCCACCTCATACGAAGAGTTGACTCATTGGTAAAGACTCTGATGCTGGGAGGGATTGGGGGCAGGAGGAGAAGGGGATCACCGAGGATGAGATGGCTGGATGGCATCATGGACCTGATGGATGTGAGTATGAGTGAACTCCGGGAGATAGTGACGGACAGGGAGGCCTGGCGTGCTGCGATTCATGGTGTCACAAAGAGTCAGACATGACTGATGGACTGAACTGAACTGAAAATCTAAAAATTGACACAATTTGTCACTGGAAAATGTGTATTTATATAACAAAGCTAAGTCTTCAGGCAGATTGTAAATGATTCCAGGGCAAACACTGAATGTAGAGTAGAATAAAGACCAAAAAAAGGGGACAAATATTTGGGTAGTTTTGAATTAATATTGATGAAGTACTGTCTATGTGAAACAACAATAGAGTGTCATCGATAGTCAGCATGAAAGATAAAGTAACAATTATCCCTCTCCTTCCCTTCCTTTTTTTCAATATAAAAAGAAACTAAAGTACAGGTGATAACAAATGTATGCAATAGTTTATATGCTAGGCATAATGCAGAGAAAAAAAATACCTTCAAATCTATTGATGTAGATTTATTTTTAGGTGACTAGAAGTGAAATCTTGACACAGCTGAGGAAAAAAACTTGAAAAGAATGAAACAAATCTAATTCTGTTGTAAGAATTAGAAAAATTTAAGTGAAACCATGAAAATATAACTAAAATATTAATATAAAACATACACACTATAAGACAGTCTTCCTCTTAAAAAGAAAATTCAGTGTTGTCAACTATAAGGACTGTATACAATTAAATCTGTAAACATGTAGTTTGTGGACTAATTACATCAGTTCAGTCACTCAGGCATGTGTGACTCTTTGCGACCCAGTGCACTGCAGCACGCCAGTCTTCCCTGTCCATGACCAACTCCTGGAGCTTGCTCAAACTCAGGTCCATGGAGTCGGTGATGCCACCCAACCATCTTATCTTCTGTCATCCCCTTCTTCTTCTGCCTTCAATCATTCCCAGCATCAGGGTCTTTTCTAAGGCGTCAGTTTTTTGCATCAGGTGGCCAAAGTATTGGAGTTTCAGCTCAAGCATCAATCCTTCCAATGAATATTCAGGACTGATTTCCTTTAGGATGGACTGATTGGTTCTCCTTGCAATCCAAGGGACTCTTAAGAGTCTTCTCCAACACCGCAGTTCAAAAACATCAGTTCTTCCGCATTCAGCATTCTTTATAGTCCAACTCTCACATCTATACATGACTACTGGAAAAACCATAGCTTTGACTAGACGGACCTTCATTGGCAAACTACAGAATTGGAAATAACATCTTTTCTTTCACTGCTCTATTTAAAACTTATTCAATGAGAAATGCCTTTCCTGTTCCAGTAGTATAAACTTCTGTTCATTCCTGCACATTTTTGAACTCCTAAAACAGAGCTTCCTCTCAGAAATTGAAAATGTCCAGTCCAAGATGTTAGCTCCTATGTTTTTATTCCAACAACTTCCCCACCTGTGGTTGGCATCATTCAACTGTAGATGGCAGCTGCCCGGCTCCCGAGGAAGAGTATAGAAGGTGCCCACTTCCTTTCTACACGCTTCTCGTCCCTCACTAAGGAGATGACTGTTTTTAATCTGAGTAGAATCCAGGCAGGGGAAAAAAGAGGAGCTATGAAGATGGTATAGAAAATTCTGATGTGACTAATGATGGATAGGGTTGTGAGCAGACTGAGTGCTTTTGTGGTCCTGTAGGGACCCCTGCTAGGACTTCTCTCAGTAACATCCTCAGGCAGGCCTGCCTCCCCACATCTCCACTGCATACGCCACTTCTCACTGTTGGAGTCCCCCCTCTCCATTTTACTTAAAGCCTTTAGATTGACTCTTTCTCCAACGTGATCCACATCTGTTTCCTGGAAAACACTCGTGTGTTCTATGATCTGGGTTAGTAGTATGTGATTAGTTCCTAAGTGTAGTGGCCATTCTCTCTCCTGTTCTGTTTGGATGCCTTCGCTGTTGTGATAGTCAGCCTGTTACATTCACACACTAAAAATAAGTGTAATACACATATTACACATCCATTCTCACAAACTCTGCTTACTATAAATGCATGATTAGATAGATGGATGGATGTTATTTTAAAAGACCTTTCCCATAACTGAAAACAACTTTCTGTTGTCAGAGGGTACCAACAAAGGTAAAATGATACAACAATGTTGATACAAAGAAAATATTAATACAAGAAATTGGTGGAGGGAAAATGGAAAGTTGGTTCTGTGATTTTGTGATCTCTGCCTCAGTTCCCTTCCTTGTGAAATGAGGGTCATAACACATATTTGACAGGGTTGATTGAATTCATCACTAAGGAAGCAAGTCGTGCTTTCTCCATTTTCTGTATGTAATTTAACCCTTTTGTTGATTATTTTGTTTTCCTTTCTATCTTTCAGGAATTTGTTGCTAGCTCATTTAATCTTTCAGGAATTTGTTGCTAGCTCATTTAATCTTTCAGGGATTTGTTGCTAGCTCATTTAATATTGGAAAAGGAAATGGCAACCCACTCCGGTGTTCTTGCCTGGAGAATCCCAGGGATGGGGGAGCCTGGTGGGCTGCCGTCTATGGGGTCGCCCAGAGTTGGACATGACTGAAGTGATTTAGCAACTTAGCAGTATTTGATACTGGGTTGGCCAAAAAAATTTGTTTGGGTTTTTCAATAAGATGTTACGGTATTGAGCAACACAATAATAATTTTGCTTTATGTAACATATTTCGGAGTTCTTTTCTAGAAAGATAAATGTAGAATGGTGTGAAATATTTCTAGCTCCTGGATTTAATGGCTGTTTTGCTGTTTTAGACATCTGAAATCTATATTCTAATTATCTGTTTTTTTAAAAAAAAAAGCTACAGACAGTGAACCAGGGTTACATGGACTGATGGTTTTTGATACAAACTTTTTGTGCAGGTGAGAAAAACCCATAAAGCCATCCTATTTTTACTTCACTAATAGTTCTCACTCTGATAGTCTCCCTGGTGGGAGCCCAGGGTTCCTAAGTGGCTTCTTGAGCCTCAGCCTCGCCACCTTATCTCTGTCTTTCAGGCAGTAGAAGGTACCGAGGCACACGGTTTCTCTCAATTTTACCACTAATCCTTTTTCAATAATTGCCTGAATAATTTCTTTCATTGTGCTGCTTCTCAGTCTGAGTAGTATACATAGCCAAAAATGCCTGAAACTTCAGAAAAAATAAAACTGCCACCTCAAATTTGCGCTTATGTCCCTTAAACTAATATTCCCTGTAGCATTTGAACTATGGAATATAGGTGATAAAGCAGTCAAATAATTAGTTTATATAGTAAAAAGAAAATGCTTAAGAAGGTCGATATTAAAAAACATAATTTATAGTGTAGAATGAGAACGTGAATAACTTTGTAGCTGAGGTAGAGATGACCTTCACCATAGACATATATGGGCTAAGTAGGAGTTCACATTAAGCTGTGGAATTTCTGTAGACCTTTTTATTTTTTATACAACATTATCAAAACTCCCCCCAAAACACAGCAAATTAAAAAAAAAATCCTAAAATAGCAGTATTCACATACTTCAAAATTAGATTTCCTTTTGCACAAAGCCTAAAATAACTATAATATAACAGTTTCAAGAAGAAATTCAGACTTTAATCACAAGGGCTAAACTGAAAACAAGACATGTTACTTTGTTAGTCATAAGGAAATTAATGTCTGGTACGAAAAATCTATAGAAGGACATTGTTTTCACTAAAAATCCATAGCTTAGGAGAGGTTTAATAACATTAGGTTGCTTACCCACAAAAGTAATTTTTACATAATAAAAATGAGAAATGCTGGTTTGGGATTTTGGGGGAGAGTATTTTGTTTTTATCCTCTGAAAGCATTGTTTTACTCTTTTATTCCCATTTTGTGGCCTCAGTGTGAGTGGAATTTTAACCTACTATAGAATTATCTTCTCTTAAATAAATCAAGATGAATTTCTTTTGTCAAGAATGCGAAAAATTACCCAATTTCTTTTATTCACTTGTTTATTCACATGTTTTAAGCATCTATAATGTGCTGGCTCTGTTTGAAATAGTACAGAGACTAAATAATAATACTGCATACCTCTCTCACAAAACATTCTGTATCTCAGGTCTAGATATTTTATCCATCTATCTAGGAAACAAGATTTTTATTTAATTTATATATACATATTTTTATATCATTGTTGGGACCTCAGAGATAACATGCTTATTCTACACATTCATGATTTCTGGTACATCTAGTTCCTTCAAACTCTTTTGTTTTTTCCTGTAAAGATTAAGACTATATTTTTAAAGTATGCTTTTAAAAGGCAGTACAATTTTACATGTATACAAAATGAACCATTGGTTTTTATAAAGTTTGCTTTATTCAGCATGCAGGATCTCTCTGACAGCTGTTATAGTTGGTGGTCCCACATGTCATGGTGCACACAGTGCAGGCTTCTCTCTTGCTCACATCACAATCTGACGCACATCCAGTTTCTCCTGCGGACTTTCACTTACCTGATTTGGTCCTCCAAGATCATTCCTGTCTGTGACTCTCCATCCTTCAGGCCTCCCTCAAGGGACTTTTCAGGATACTCCTTAAGGCAATCCTCAGGACACTTGTCAGGATATTCCTCGGGATTTTACACAGGGAGCTGCCCTGAAACAACAGTCCGTCCAGAGGTGGTTTAAGAGGCATGTTTAAGGCATGCATAGACTCAGCACATAGCCCCCACCGAACTGTAAGGAAACTGGACACTGCCACTGATTGGGGTCCAGGAACGATGAGGCAGTCTCTGTAATAATAGCTGAGATACTCTGAGGCAAGAATTATGTATGGTCATTTTTCTAAATCAACCCCTTGAGCATAGGGAACTTAAAAATAAATGTATAAATTAGATGTTTTATGACAAGATTCTATTTTGAAATAATTGCAATTGTCTCATAGAATGTTTTTTAATATTTTCATGTATTTTATTTTTAAAAACACTTGCAATTTTACAAGCTAGCAGTAAAATATTGTCCTCACTATTCATTCATTAGCACCATATGCCTGTTAAAGCTAACTGTGACTTTGTTTCATTGTAAATGATTGTAAAGTAAAAGGATCATATCAAATATCAAATTAATCTCAAGTAACATGTGAACAATTTATTATCAGTATTTTTGGCTTTGTGCATAAAGATGTATTTCAAAGATGACCTTAATTTTAGTATCAGTTGTGTCAGTCTGACACATCAAATTACCACAGCTTAAAGCAATATTTAATCTCTGAAATTATTTTATAGTTAAAGAGGCATAGAAGAAAGTTGAGAAATTAGCTTAAAAAACAAGATACTGCACAACTTATTTAAAGTTCTTTGTTTTTTAGAAGAATGAGGAAAATAATGAAAAATTTCATGATACAAGTATCAGTTACCTATATGGTTTAGTATATGTCAGTATTCCCATGCTTTACTTATGAATTTGACCTTATAGAGAAGCATCAAAATGTCCAGGATAATCCATAAGGATAGCTAGAAGTCTGAAATAAAATTGCTCAGTGAAAAGAAAAAAAAAAAACTCAAGCCATTTAAATGGAAACCTAGACTCAAATTACTTCCACACATTAAAACAGGAGGATTTTTCATTTTCTACTTTCTAATAAAAGCATTCTTCAGAGTTGTAGGGTTAAGTTCTAAGCTAAATAGGCAGTAAGTTCTAAGGGTTAAGTTTTAAACTAAATAAGCACTGCTTATTAGCATACCCACTTTCCATATCAGTAGAATCAAGTCCAGTTTTGCCATTTGTGGATAACTATGACAAGCTACAAAAGCATGTGTTTGCCATAAACAGCTCTAGCAAACTGCTCACACTGAGCAGATCAAATTCCCTGTATGGAGAACCATCTGGACCACAGCCAAATCCCACAACTAATGTTTGACTGCTATATCAATTCTTTTCCAATTTGTGAAATGTATTTTTAAAATAGTAGCTGAAATGAAAGTTCCTAAACATGAGAAGTAAGGGACAGGGAAGCCTGGCATGCTGCAGTCCATGGGGTCACAAAGAGTCAGACCCCACTTGCGACGGAAGAACAAACATGAGAAGTACTATTAAATTTTTTTAAGGACAATATTTTACAAATTATTTTCATTATAACCAAATACTAAGCACTTCCTGCTGCTTCTGCCTCTCAACTACTTAGCAATGTAAATGTGAATTTAAAAATAACTAGTTAATCCAGATAACAAATCAGATATTGTAGAGAATTTATGTCAAAGTACAAAAATACTAATTCCTTATCATCATATTAACACACAAGGAAATAAACTAAGGCTTGTAAAAGTACCCTCTATAACAATAATATTTGATATTAGTTGACTTTAGGATAGAATATTTTAAACCAAATTAACCCAACAAACTGAAAAATATCATGCATAAATGTTGTACAATTTTTTTTAAATGAACCAGTTCAGAGATTAATAGCTGTTTACCCTAGGAGTTGTTTCACATGTTGTTTTGCAAAATATCCAAGGAAAACAAGGCAGTGTTCTATAATATGCCACATTTTTTATTGCAATGTGACCATTTTTGCAAGGATGGGGAGTTTGCTCTCAAAAACAATATTCCATCTAAGACTTTTATATAGAAATTGCCATCATAACTGATATTCAAAATATCTTTTATACTGCAAGAATTACATGATAAATATAAAACTCCTACACTTATTCAATAGTGTATACTCAGTGGAAAACAGACAATAATAACAGCTATTTCTTTTCAGAAGATATTCAGGGAATAGCAATGAACCTGAGGGTACTAAGGTAAGTTGATGACACAGTTAACACAACTGAATCGGTATTCAGTGAAGACAGTCATCGACAGTGAAGACAGTTATCTTCATTCTAGTGCTTCTACAAGGGAAGCATATAACTAGTTATTTTGGCTAAAATATGATGAGAAGGCATTCCTCACATTCTACATAAAAGTAACAGCATTAGACAGCTTAATGTCAATCTCTAGTAGACTGCTTACATGAATATTTCCTTCATTCATTGTGTTGGAAAGACCCAAAAAACATCAAAAACCTATTTTTCCAGTTGACTGAGCTGGAGAAATAGAAGCTCCTCAAGATACAGATGGCACTTCACTGTCATTTTACAGGTGAAACTATTTCAAGTTACAGTTCTCTTACAGTTCAGTTCAGTTAACAAACAGTAACTGTAACTCTGGTATCACTGACTCGATGGACGTGAGTCTGAGTGAACTCCGGGAGTTGGTGATGGGCAGGGAGGCCTGGTGTGCTGAGATTCATGGAGTCGCAAACAGTTGCATGCGACTGAGCGACTGAACTGAACTGAACTGTAACAAACTGTTACAGTTCAGTTTAGTCGCTCAGTGTCTGTCTCTTTGTGACTCCATGGTCTGCAGCAAGCCAGGCTTCCCTGACCATCACCAGCTCCCAGATATTGCTCAGACTTATGTCCATGGAGTCGGTGATGCCATCCAAACATCTCATCCTCTGTCATCCCCTTCTTCTGCCTTCAATCTTTCCCAGCATCAGGGTCTTTTCCAATGAGTCAGTTCTTTGCATCAAGTGGTCAAAAGATTGGAACTTCAGCTTAAGCATCAGTCCTTCCAATGAATATTCAGGACTGATTTCCTTTAAAATTGACTGGTTTGAGCTCCTTGCTGTCCAGAGACTCTCAAGAGTTCACCACAGTTCAACTCTCACCACAGTTCAAAAACATTAATTTTTCCATGCTCAACTTTCTTTTTGGTTCAACTCTCACATCCATACATGACTACTGGAAAAACCATAGCTTTGACTAGACAGACCTTTGTCAGTCTGTTTCATTACTGTTATATTACCTCTCAATTTCTCTCTAGAGTCAACCCATCCTTTTTATCATGGAACCATTTACTTGCCACTCACATTAAAAACTGTAAATTACGTCTTAATGGCATCTTTGGAGCTAGCATAAATAATTTTTTAAAGGTACACTTTCAGGAGCCTATAATATAAATACTAGGTCTTTTCTAGACTGTTTTGTATATGACATCTTACAAAGCATTATCAGCAACCTTTCGTAGGTAGCAACTTCACAAAAGATGCATAGGAGTCCTCTACAGTATCAGTGATCTGCTTTGGTTTCTCTACAATTGTCTTCTGTCATCATTTAAACAGAAGTCGACTGCTTTCTTTTTCTCTCTGTCATTTGATCTCTTTTGTAGATTACCTTTCAGGTCGTTAAAAACCTTGTCATCATTCACTATAACTCTGGAAGTCAGTTTCAGAGCGTGCAAGTGGAATAAAGCAGAGGAAGCCAAGGGCAAAGGCAGGTTCCAGGAGGTGTTGGGGGAGCTCCAAGCATCCTTTCCGCCCCTGGCTGCTGCCAGGCTCTGTGCTGGACTCGTCCCTGCGACCAGGAATCTGGGCCTGAGGGTGGTCGGGAGAGAGTCTCTCGGGGCAGAATTCAGGTTAAACTGCTATCTCAGGCCCTAGGTCTGTGCTCACGGAGACCTGGGCCCCGCGTCCCTCCTCTGGGCACCAGGGAGGCGAGCCCGCCTCACCACAGCATCCTCCGCTGTGGCTCCGAGGCTATGGAAGAAAGAGGGGCGGCAGGCAGCAGTGGGTGTGGGAAGAAAACAGTGTTAAGGACCTCTGGAAACACATTTTTAATAGTAAAGTCTAGTGTTCATTTATTGATTTGACTGAAAAACAATTCCGAAAAGGCAGTTATATCTCTGGGACCCCAGGCTCTTCGATGTATGTATATTGAAAGAACAAATTTTTCTTTTTAAAAGATCTTAGAAATAACAATACTGAATCTATAGCAATTTAATGCTTAAAATATGCAAGACTGCAACTCACTTTATTCCTTAGAAATCAGAATGACTATGATCTCTTCTAATCACCAAAGAGCTGTTATTCAAACCAAAATGGATATAATACTATCTATGCTTATATCCATATTCTAACAGAAAAGAGAGCTTGAGCCATTTTTTAAATTGATATTGTGTGTAATACTTAGATTGTGAAAATCATCAATGATTCAGGGAAAAACTGTAATCAGATAGTAGATACTACAATACAAAGTATGGGTTAATGTTTCTTCACTTGTAATAATCCTCGATATTTCATAAGATGTAGAAAATTAACATTTTCATGTTATAATTGATGGTCATATGTATGGACTATACTGTGTTTCAAAAGATCAATTTTTAATTCTTTGTTTATGAAGAATTAGAAAGTTAAATTTTAAAATGTATCTAATAGGCTTGTTGCCTCTTGTTATAAATGCTTATATTGTTAATGGCAGTACTGTTGCATAGTATGGAAATGTATCTTATTGTCATGCAGTCAGACAAATATGGGATTTTCTGACCATGACCTATGAAACTATTTAGAGTTTATTCAACTATAAGTGGTGGAAAATGAGTACATTACTGGTCAATTTTTTTTTTTAAATATAGTCTTCTTGTTAAACTCATATACATAATTACTCTTTTGATGTTTTATTGGTTATCAGTTCAGTTCAGTTGCTCAGTCGTGTCCGACTCTTTGCAGCTTCATGAATTGCAGCACACCAGGCCTCCCTGTCGATCACCGACTCCCGGAGTTCACTCAAACTCACGTCCATCGAGTCGGTGATGCCATCCAGCCATCTCATCCTCTGTTGTCCCCTTGTCCTCCTGCCCCCAATCCCTCCCAGCATCAGAGTCTTTTCCAATGAGTCAACTCTTCACATGAGGTGGCCAAAGTACTGGAGTTTCAGCTTTAGCATCATTCCTTCTAAAGTTAAAAGCTTCAACAATTGAAATATATTTTCTGTCAAGTTTTTTAGAGAATTTGAATGAAACATGGAGAAAGTGAGATAATTAACCCCAGAGTAATGTATTGATTCCTAGACATTCTTATTTTATCTATTCCTCTAATTCGCCTGCCTCCAGAAGTCTTAGTGAATTTACTTTTTGAATGATAATATGTTCCAGGTGTTATATGTGGTGTTTTCCTACCCTTGTCCTGAATTTAATCATTTCTTCAAGAATCCCTAAACACTTTAATGTTTAAGCACATTCAGATACCATGTAGGTGCTAGTGAACATCTTCATTGCTACTAGATTATTGTTCCTAAGTTCTTTATAAAGTTTTAAGAGTAAAATAATATGAATTCTAAAACTGATATTTCCAAAAGACTCTGAATAGGCAAAACATTCTTGAGAAAGAAGAACCTGGAGTCATCACATTCCCTTATTTCAGACTATATTACAATGCTACAGTAATCAAAACAGTATTTATGTTATTAACAATATTAACAGTTAAAAATGTTAATTCTTCCAATCCATGGTATCTTTCTATTTATTTTGTTGGTCTTCAGTTTCTTCACTTATAATACTCTGTGTAGAAGTCTTTCACCTCCTTGGTTAAATTTATTCTTTTTTTGATGCAATTAATTTCTCTTTCTGATAGTTCATTTATCAGTGTATATAAATGCAACAGTTTTCTATATACTGATTTTGTATCTTGCAACTTGACTACATTTATTATTTCTAACAGTTTGTGGTGGAGTCTGTACAGCTTTCTATATATAACATCTGAAAATAGTGACAGTTCTACTGTCATCTGAAAATAGTGACAGCTTTACTTTTTTCCTTTGCATTTGGGATGGATTTTGTTTCTTTTTCTTGCCTGTTTGCTCTGAATAGGAGTTCCAGTACTATTTCAAATGAAAGCGATGAGAGAAGACATCCTTGTCTTGTTCCTGAGTTTGAGGAAAAGTGTTAGATTTTCTCCATTGAGTGTAATGATAGCTATGGCTTATCATATACGCCATTTATTATATCGAGGTATGGAAGCTGGATATCTCCTTTTTTGTGTGTTATTTTATCATAAATAGATACTGAATTTGTCAAATGCTTTCTGAAATCTATTGATATGATGATGTCATTTTTATTGTTTGTTTTCTTAATGTGGGATATCGCATTGAACAATTCACAGATGCTAAATCAACCTTGCATCCTTGGAATAAATCTCACTTGATAATGGTGTATGATACTTTTACTATATTGTTGAATTCAGTTTGTGAATATTTTGTTGAGAATTTTTGCATGTGTGTTCTGCACTAATATTGGCTTGTAATTATCACCAATCTGATCATCTTAAGCTTAGTTTCTTACTGTGTTTTGTTTATTGGGAAAGTGGAACAGAAGTTCCCACTTTGGGGAGCTAACAAGTAGATGGCTGGGAGTAGAAAGCAGTGATTCTGAGGTAATAGTCTTTCCCATTTTAAGTTATTGTGGAATAGTTTAACATCTCCTGAATATAATGATGTGGTTTTTATGTCTCCCTTTAACTATGAATAAAGTGTATTCTCATTGATTATTAATTCCAAGTATGTTTGATTTATGATATTTTATTGAATTTCTATACATGTCCATTTGAGTTTTAGTGTCAGATATAAATAGAGAATAACCCTTGATGTCTTCACTTTGGGCTCTTGGGTGAGAATAACTCTTTTTTTTTTTTAAACTCAGGTGAGAAGTCTAACACTAATCATTATTATGTGTTATTGTACTACAAGTAACAGTGTCCTTACTTACATAAGTATACTTAACTTATTTCTCAGTTAATGGTGTGGCAGTCACTGAATGTCAAAGGTAATCTTTGTCACACTGAGGCAAAATTAAAATCAACAGCAATGCTTCCCTCCTTCACAAAGTCTTAGTTCTCTCTGAAAGGACAATTAAGAAAAATGAAAAGAATGTAGAAGACAGAATCAAGGTGTAGATACTAATCAGTAAACATATTACATAAAATGAAATATCTTGACATTAAAAATCAGACAATAACAACTAAGAAAAAAGTTAAGAGGCAAGGAAAATATATAGAAAAATTAAAATTAACTATTTTTCATTACATTGAAATATTCTATGAGCAAACATAAAAGAAAATTGAATTCATGTTCTGGATTTGCTTTATTACAAACTGATTACTTTAAAAAAAAAGAAATCTATTACCAAGCCATTAATGTATTGCTTCATTTGATTTTAGATATTTCAGTGAAAAAGTAATTCTGTGACTGTATTTTAAGATCTTAGTTTTACTAAAGCTTTAAGTTCTTTTCTATATCTTATTGCTGATCAAGAGCATTAAATTACACCTTCATGTTATAGCACTCTCAATCTAGATTCAAAAAGGCCTAACTGATTGTGACTATAGATTTCAGGTTAATTAGAGTTTGTTTAGTAGCTTCAAAATTTTAGGCAGTTAACCAAACTAGAAAAGACAAGCGTACTTAAAGTTGAGCAGAAATGTAACTTATTGTGACTGATCCTGTTACCTATTAAGGACATGTTATCCAAACTAGCACCCGAAGTAATCAAATGAAGGTTATACACTAATGAAGTACATACTATGATTTGAGAAAGGGACAAATAATGTCTGGAAATTATGTCTGACTACCGGACAACAAATTTGTAATGTTCAAGGAGAGAAGGTGGAAAGGTTAGCGAGACAGGTTGTGTCTGACTTTTATAGCAGTGGAAAAGACTCCAGGACTGTTTTACTATGGTAATAATTTGTTATTGGTTAGTTTCTGTCTGGGGATCTGTGGTGGCTCAAGGTAAACAATCCACCAGCAATGCAGGAAATGTAGATTCAATCCCTGGGTCATGAAGATTCCCTGGAGAAGGAAATGGCAATCCACTCCAGTAGTCTTGCCTGGAGAATCCCATGGACAGAGGAGCCTTGCAGGCTACAGTTCATGGGGGTCACAAAGAGTTGGACATGGCTGATTGGAAGGACGGATGTTGAAGCTGAAACTACAATACTTTGGCCACCTGATGCGAAGACCTGACTCATTTGAAAAGACCCTGATGCTGGGAAAGATTGAAGGCAGGAGGAGAGAGGGACGACAGAGGATGAGATGGTTGGATGGCATCACTGACTCGATGGACATGGCTTTGGGTAAACTCCAGGAGTTGGTGATGGACAGGGAAGCCTGGTGTGCTGCGGTTCATGGGGTCGCAAAAAGATGGGCGTGACTGAGCGACTGAACTGAACTGAAGTGACTCAGCAACAGCATAAGTAGTTTCTGTCTACCTAACCTTCTAATAAAATAAATATATGTGAGTATTATACCTTGTTCCTACTATCATATCAAATAATTTTATCATTTTATATTGTTAAGTGGAATATGATATGAATATATTGTTGATACTTCTGCAATACTTATTTCATATAACATGTTCAAATATTGTTGTTGTTCATTCACTCAGTTGTGTCTGACTCTTTACAACCCCATGGACTTCAGCACACCAGGCTTCCCTGTCCTTCGCTATTTCCCAGAGTCTGCTCAGACTCTTATTCATTAGTTGGTGATGCCAACCAACCATCCTGTCCTCTTTCATCTCCTTCTCCTCCTGCCTTCAGTCTTTCCATAGCATCAGGGTCTTTTCCAGTGAGTTGGCTCTTCCCATCAGGTAGTCAAAGTACTGGAACTTCAGCTTAAGCATCAGTCCTTCCCATGAATATTTAGGGTTGATTTCCTTTAGGATTAACTGGTTTGATATCCTTGCTGTCCAAGGGACTCTCAAGAGTCTTCTCCAGCATCACAGTTCAGAGGCATCATTGCTTTGGTGCTCAGTCTCTTTTATTGCCCAGCTGTCACATCCATACCTGACCACTGGAGATACATAGCTTTGACTATCTGTACGTTTGTCAGCAAAGTGGTGTCTCTGCTTTTTAATACACTGTCTAGGTTTGTCATAGCTTTTCTTCCAAGGAGCAAGCATCTTTTAATTTCATGGCTGAAGTCACCATCTGAAGTGATTTTGGAGCCCAAGAAAATAAAGTCTGTCACTTTATTTTTTGTTTTATGTTTTCATTCTTTCTCCATCTATTTGCCATGAAGTGATGGGACCAGATGCCATGATCTTAGCTTTCTGAATGTTGAACCTTAAGTCAACATTTTCACCCTCCTTTTTCGCTTTCATCAAGAGGTTCTTTAGTTCTTCTTCACTTTCTGCCATAATGGTGTTGCCATGTGCATATCTGAGGTTATTGATATTTCTCCCAGCAGTCTTGATTCCAACTTGTGCTTCATCCAGCCCAGCGTTTCTCATGATGTACTCTGCATATAAGTTAAATAAGCAGGGTGACAATATACTGCCTTGACATACTCCTTTCCCAATTTGGAAACAGTCCATTGTTCCATGTCCGATTCTAACCATTGCTTCTTGGCATGCATACAGATCTCTCAGGAGGCAGGTCAGGTGGTTTGGTATTCCCATCTCTTTTAAGAATTTTGCACAGTTTTTTGTGATCCACATAGTCAAAGGCTTTAGCATAGTCAATAAAGCATTAAATGTTTTCCTGGAACTCACCTGCATTTTTGATGATCCTACAGGTGTTGGCAATTTGACCTCTGGTTCCTCTGTCTTTTCTAAATTCAGCTTGTTCATCTGGAAGTTTTCAGTTCACATATTGTTGAAGCCTAGCTTGAAGGATTTTGAGCAGTATCTTGCTAGCATGTGAAATCAATGCAATTGTGTGTTAGTTTGAACATTCTTTGGCATTGCCTTTCTTTGGGATTGGACTGAAAAGTGACCTTTTCCAGTACTGTGGCCACTGCTGAACGTATTAAATCAAAAAAGAAAAGTAAGCTTATTTGTTGAAAAAGTTTTGTGTCAAATACTTGTCAGTTTTCAAAAGTCTGGCAATATCAGAACAGGTAATTATTTTCAAGAAAAGTATTAACTCGTAGGTCAAATTCCAAAATCGAGGCTCACCATCATTGAATTGCATAGGCTTCTCCTTTTTATTTTCTTTCAGTTATACCTGTTCTCAAAAATATGTGGTCAATATTTTTGACATGCTTAAGTTAGTATTTGTACTTATTAAGTTGTATACAACTTAAGTTGTGTTTCTTTATTTAGTAATCTAATAATGTTCTTTATGAAGGAATAACTGTTTTTTTTTTTAATTGAGTCACAGATCTGAAATTAAAGCACACATGAATGGATATTGGGAGGAAAATATTTTCACAAAGAAAGCAATCCTGTAAGTCTGTAAGACCTCAGTACCTCACTGTGTAATGTTAGGTATTATGTGTATTTTATGTAAGACCCATTATTCTCATATGTAAAATGGAAACATTACAAATATTATAGAGCATTACAAATGGAGTTGCATTAGTAGTCCTTGTCTTAGATCACTGTTCCAAGGAGCACAGAAATCACATAAAGCCCTAAGCATGGTGCCTGACAGACAGTAAACATACAAAAAGCAATGTGTTGCAGTATTACAGGAAAGCGAGGTACCTTTTGGGATGAGGTGATTACATTCAATAGGACTTGGTTATTGTTGAATGTGCTGAGTGAAAATGGTAGCACATTCAATTCTTTCTGTTTAGTCTTTGAAGTAAGTCAGAAAGAAAAACACCAATATGGTATACTAACGCATATATATGGAATTTAGAAAGATGGTAATGATAACCCTGTATGTGAGACAGCAGAAGAGACACAGAGGTATGGAACAGTCGTTTGGACTCTGTGGGAGAGGGAAAGAGTGGGATGATTTGGGAGAATTGCATTGAAACATGTATAATATCATACAAGAAATGAATCACCAGTACAGGTTCGATACAGGATATTTGGGGCTGGTACACTAGGATGACCTGGAGGGATGATACGGGGAGGGAGGTGGGAAGGGCATTCAGGATGGGGAACATGTGTACCCCTGTGGCGGATTCATGTTGATGTGTGGCAGAACCAATACAATATTGTAAAGTAATTAGCCCCCATTAAAATAAATAAATTTTTAAAAATTTAAAAAGTAAAAAGGCAAAAAAAAAAGAAGAAATTATTCTCTTTTCTTAAATTTCATGAATGCTGTGCCGTGCTATGCTTAGCCGCAGAGTCACATCCAACTCATTGCAACCCCAAGTACTGTAGCCTGCCAGGCTCCTTTGTCCATGGGGACTTTCCAGATAAGAAGAGTGGAGTGGGTTGCCATGCCCTCCTCCAGGGCAATTTCATGCATATCTTCTGTTTTCTTATGGTTTCAAATAATTAATAATGGTCACAAAAGAAGTATTAGAGATTGGGTTGTGTTTTTCATGTTATCATTAAACGAATTTCTGGGTGTTAACTTCAGGAAATTATTAGAATTCTTAGTCAAATACACATTAGATAAAACTCAAAGAATCAGTTTTGTTTGTTCGAAGTTCTTCAATCAGAGTTTCAATTTTATTACTTGTGATTGGTATGTTCATGTTTTCTATTTCTTCTTGGTTCAGTCTTGAAAGATTGTCCCTTTCTAAGAATGTGTCCATTTCTTCCACAGCCTCCAGGCTGTCCATTTTATTGGCATATAGTTGCTTGTCATCATATTCTATTATGATCTTTATTTGTGGTGTCTGTTGTAACATGTCCTCTTTCATTTCTAATTTTATTGATTTGAGTCCTCACCCACATTTTTTTTGTCAAGTCTAGCTAAAATTTTACCGATTTTATCTTCTCAAACTTTTATCAACATGAATCTTCCACGGGAGTACACGTGTTCCCAATCCTGAACCCCCCTCCCACCTCCCTCCCTATACGATCTCTCTGGGTCATCCCAGTGCACCAGCCCCAAGCATCCTGTATCCTGCATCGAAATTAGACTGGTGATTCGTTTCTTATATGATGTTATACATGTTTCAATGCCATTCTCACAAATCATCCCACCCTCGCCCTCTCCCACAGAGTCCAAAATACTGTTCTATACATCTGTGTCTCTTTTGCTGTCTCGCATACAGGGTTATCATTACCATCTTTCTAAATTCCATACATATGTGTTAGTAATGCATATATATTGGTGTTTTTCTTTCTGGCTTACTTCACTCTGTATAATCAGCTCCGGTTTCATCCACCTCATTAGAACTGATTCAAATGTTTTCTTTTTAATGGCTGAGTGATACTCCATTGTGTATATGTACCACAGCTTTCTTACCCATTCATCTGCTGATGGACATCTAGGTTGCTTCCATGTCCTGGCTATTATAAACAGTGCTGCGATGAACAATTAAACTAGAACACTTTCTAATATCATACACAAAAATAAACTCAAAGTGGGTTAAAGAGCTAAACATAAGACCAGAAACTATAAAACTCCTAGAGGAGAACATAGGCAAAACACTCTCTGACATAAATTATAGCAGGATCGTCTATGACCCACCTCCCAGAATACTGGAAATAAAAACAAAAATAAACAAATGGGACCTAATTAAAATTAAAAGCTTCTGCACAACAAAAGAAACTATAAACAAGGTGAAAAGACAGCCTTTGAAATAGGAGAAAATAATAGCAAATGAAGCAACTGACAAACAACTAATCTCAGAAATATACAAGCAACTCCTTCAGCTCAATCCCAGAAAAATAAATGACTCAGTCAAAAAATGGGCCAAAGAACTAAATAGACATTTCTCCAAAGAAGACATACAGATAGCTACCAAACACATGAAAAGATGCTCAACATCACTCATTATCAGAGAAATGCAAATCAAAACCACAATGAGGTAACATTTCATGCCAGTCAGAATGGCTGCGATCCAAAAGTCTACAAGCAATAAATGCTGGAGAGGGTGTGGAGAAAAGGGAACCCTCTTACACTGCTGGTGGGAATGCAAACTAGTGCAGCCACTATGGAGAACAGTGTGGAGATTCCTTAAAAAGCTGGAAATAGTTGCTTTAGGTATAGGTTAGGTTGTTTATTTGAGACTGTTCTGGTTTCTTGAGGTAGGATATTTTTGCTATAAACTTTCCTCTTAGAATTTCTTGTGCTGCCTCCCATAGGTTTTTTGTCATTGTGTTTTCATTGTCATTTATTTCTGGGTATTTTTTAAATTTCTTCATTGATTCCTTCTGTAATCATATTGCTTAGTAGCATATTATTTACCATTTTCCTTATAATTTCCAATCTCTATGTATTGTGGTTAGAAAAGATGCTTGATATAATTTCAGTTTTCTAAATTTACTAAGGCTTGATTTGTGACCCAAGATGTGATCTGTCCTGGAAATGTTCCATGTGCACTTGAAAAGAAGATGTATTCTGCTGCTTTTGGATGGAATGTTCTATGAATATTGATTAAGTCTATCTGGTCTAATGTGTCACTTAAGGCTCATGTTTCCTTATTAACTTTCCGTCTAAATGATCTGTCCATTGATGTAAGTGGAGTGTTGAAGGCCCTCACTATTACTGTGTCACTGTTTATTTTCCCTTTTATGGCTGTAAGCATTTGCATTATGTATTGAAGTACTTCTATATTAGATACATAAATATTTTTAATTATTATTTCTTGAATTGATCCCTTGATCACTATGTAGGGCCCTTCTTTGTCCCTTGTTACAGTCTTTATTTGAAAGTCTATTTTGTCTGATATGCGTATTTTGATTTTGATTTCTTTTTCTTTCTTTTGATTTCCATTTGCATGAAATGTCTTTTTCCATCCTCTTACTTCGAATCTATACGTATCCCCAGGTGTGAAATAGGTCTTTGTAGATAGCATATGTTAGGTAGTTAGAATAGGAAAAAGGAGTCTAAAATGGCAGTAGCTAAAAGACAAAGAAAGGGAAAAGCCTGCAAAAAATGGAATTAAAGAAAATCCACAGACCAGAGTGAGATCCTCAGGTGAAGCAAACACACCCCCTTCTTGGCTAGCCCAGTTTGCATAGGGTAGGCTCATGGCGGGAGGAGACAAACATATAAAGGAGGAAGCCAAGAGGGATTGAGGCCTCTCCTTTGGGGCTGGCCCACCCTCACACCATAAGGGTATACTTTCCTTTGCTTGGGGAATAAGACTCTGAGCTGTAACTGAGCTGTAACACTGGTCCACAGTTTCAAATCTTTGCTGCAGCGAGACAGAACCGAGGGAACTGCACACTCCCCCAACATGTCAGGCACCGTGTCTCGGATTTAACCTGGCTGACATAACCTTGGAGAAGGCAATGGCACCCTACTCCAGTACTCTTGCCTGGAAAATCCCATGGACAGAGGAGCCTGGTGGGCTGCAGTCCATGGGGTCACTAAGAGTCAGATGCGACTGAGGGACTTCATTTTAACTTTTCACTTCCATGTATTGGAGGAAATGGCAACCCACTCCAGTGTTCATGCCTGGAGAATCCCAGGGATAGGGGAGCCTGGTGGGCTGCCATCTATGGGGTCACATAGAGTCAGACAAGACTGGAGCAACTTAGCAGCAGCAGCAGCAGACATAACCTCAGCTCAGCCCCAGCGAGGAAGAGACCAAGCACAGCAGCAGCCCAACTTGGTGAAAGCTCACATCGTGGAGCTGAATGTGAAGGAAACACAGTGTAATGGAAGTGACAAGAAGCCTATTGTGCTGGAAACTGGGACAGCAAAAACAAATTTTGCAGAAAGCTCATAAGGTTCAGTCTCATATTGCAGAAGACCTCCAGTTAAGTTAGGAGGTTCTCTCCCCTATGGCTGGAAGGACATGGCTAACCAAATCTTAATTCCTTTAGCAATCTCTCCTTTCTTGTCTCCTCAACCCCCTGAAAACAAGTGAGTGACCGTGGGTACAATTGAGGGACTCTGACAGGGGCTACTCCAGGCTGTCCCAAAGGCTCCACTTTCTGCTGCACCCTAGTAGTTACTACCCAAGCAGGTGAGGATTCTTCTGTCCTTGATCTCCCTTGTGCCAAGGATCAGACCAATGAAAATTGTAGACACAGGTCAGACATTTATCAGTTCTTCCGGCAGGTTATGAAGAGGGGATTCCTTGGCATGTTCTTCCCACTGCTTTTTCCTCCTATCCTTCAGCTCCTCTCTCCATCTATGCCACTGTTCAAATTACAGATCATCATCTTTCCATTTCTGAAAGTTATGCTTAAAACCCTTTACCTAATATTGGGACTCAAACCCACGTGGCAGGGACTCTGTGCTATGTTTAGTCACTCAGTTGTGTCTGACTGGGACTTGAGCCCAGTCAAAACCCAGGGTTCCTGGTTTCAGGAACTAATGAAACTCAGATTCTTGATGTCTCATTGCAAAAAAATTCAGTGAGAGACACAGCAATAGGCAAGAGGTAGATTTGTTTGGATTCAGAGAGAAGCACACTCCAAGAGTGTGGGCCATCACAGTGGACAAGTACAGCAGCCATGAAACATAGTGTGGTTTAGTTTTTATGCACTGGGTAATCTCATATGCTAATGAGTAGGGGGATCATTCCAACAATTGAGAAACCATCCACTCCTTAGTCTTTTGATAATGCCTTGGAACTGTCATGGCACCTCTGGGTGTGTCATTTAACTTCCAGATTGAGGATCAAGGTTTAGGTGAATTTGACTTGTCTGCCATCTTGGACCCATTTGATTTTAATCCATATATGTTATGACTTGGGTTATGTTATGCTTTTAAAAATTGTGCCCTGCCCCCACCTGTCATGTTTCATGGTCTTTTTGTGAGCCGCATCCAGGCCCACATGTTGCTTCTACAATCTTCTGGCTGGACAAGCAGAAAACAGTTGGTCCTTGAGACAGAAATACTGTATAATATCCAATTCCTCTAGATATTCAGGCCTTCATCTTCCATGTTTCCTACAACATGTGTGTCAACAACACATCTCAGTGAACCAGCAAGGGTGGGTGACAGGCACAGAATGCCTGCTAGAAGTCCATCTTTTGGCGGCATCCCTTCAAGGGCAACTAGGCTCCCAGGGACAATGTTTGCCACTTTGGGAGTTAATCTGTTGCCTCTTACATTTTGTTCTTAAGCCACTTATTAACTCCTACAACCTGGGCCCTGCCCACTCTGTAAGCAACATTGCTCCACCCAGCCCATTATAGATAATCCATTCCTTTGTCATTATTTCTTTTATTACCTAGAGTGGGTCTATGACAATGAAATATTTACCATTGGAGACAACCTAAGCTGCTCTTACAGAGGACTAGGGGAGGAAATCAGTGATTTACGTTCCCTCAGAGCAATAAGAGGAGAAGGCTTATGGCTATTTTGCCAGGTTCCCAGTCTCAGGGCACAGGCTTGGATTGTTTTGCATCATGGTATCTATTCCCATCTGCAATGAGTTAAGATTCCAGCCCCTTAATCCCACCCAGCACTAGTCAAGCTGGAGAACTTGGGGAAGCCCAACTCTAGCCTGGGGTCCCAGGAGGTCGGCCTGCCTCAACCTACCTGGGAATATGATCCCCAGGAGGTTGACCTGCCTCAACCTGCCCAGAGACCCAATTCTTGGGAGGCCAACCTACCTTGACCTGCCTCGGGATTCCATCTCCAGGAGGCTGTCACTCCTAAACCTGCCTGGGGATCTATACCCTGACCTGGGGACCCCTGGCTCTCAGGTTGCAACAGTAGTGGGTAGGATAAGTATCAGAAAGACTCACCCCTAAGGAGGCCCACCCATGAAAATAGAAGGAAGACTATAAGTTGTGGGACTGTGCCTGGTCTCAGCAATAACTCAGAAGTCCAACAAGAACCCCATTGCCTTTCCAGAGAGCCTAACAGAGGCCCTCCAAAAGATTAAGAATCTGAATTTATGAGGAAGAGTTAATTTTAAAGGACAAATTCCTGTCCCAATGTGCATCAGACAGCAGGATAAAGTTACAACAGCTACAGCAGCAGAACCCTGCTGTCTCTTTAGATGAGATGGTCCAGGCAGCCACCAACAGAGAACATGAGAGGGAGGCCAAGGCCCAGGAGAGGGAGAGAAGGAAAGGGGCAAGCCATGCCCAGATGCTGGCCACCCTCCAGGGAAGCACTATGGCAAACCCTGAGTCCTTGAAGGACAAGGCACAAGGCAAATGCCTATCTGTAGAAAGGCAGGACAATGAGCCAAAGAGTGTTCAAACCATGACAAGTGTCCTAAAACAGCTGGCTACAAATGTGATTAGTTGTGACACTGAGTGGCACTCTGCCACAGGACAGATGAGCCTCAAGGTCAAGCACCAAACATTCCCTCACGATGGTTCAACAAGAATGAATCAGCCTGATCCAGCCAGTCTGCCTGTCACAGATAACCATCAAGGGGCTAGAGCCAAGGGTGCAGCTGGATGTGGCAGATCAGTTCAGTTAGTTCAGTCGCTCTATCATGTCTGACTCTTTGCGATCCCATAGACTGCAGCACACCAGGCCTCCCTGTCCATCACCACCTCCTGGAGTTTACCCAAATTCCTGCTCATTGAGTCAGTGATGCCATCAAACCATCTCATCCTCTGCTGTCGCCTTCTCCTCCCACCTTCAATCTTTCCCAGCATCAGGGTCTCTTCAAATGAGTCAGCTCTTCGCATCAGGTGGCCAAAGTATTGGAGTTTCAGCTTCAACATTAGTCCTTCCAATGAATATTCAAGACTGATTTCCTTTAGGACGGACTGGTTGGATCTCCTTGCAGTCCAAGGGACTCTCAAGAGTCTTCTCCAATACCATAGTTCAAAAGCATCAATTCTTTGGCACTCAGCTTTCTTTATGGTCCAACTCTCACATCTATACATAACTACTGGAAAAACGATAGCCTTGACTAGATGGACTTTGGTTGGCAAAGTAATGTCTTTGCTTTTTAATATGCTGTCTAGGTTGGTTATAACTTTTCTTCCAAGGAGTAAGCATCTTTTAATTTCATGGCTGCAGTCAACATCTGCAGTGATTTTGGAGCCCCCAAAATAGTCTCCCACTGTTTCCACTGTTTCTCCATCTATTTGCCATGAAGTTATGGGACCAGATGGAATGAGCTTCGTTTTCTGAATGTTGAGTGTTAAGTCAACATTTTCACTCTCTTTTTTTTCACTTTCATCAAAGAGGCTCTTTAGTTCTTCTTCCCTTTCTGCCATAAGAGTGAAGTCATCTGCATATCTGAGGTTATTGATATTTCTCCCAGCAGTCTTGATTCCAGCTTGTGCTTCATCTAGCCCAGTGTTTCTCATGGTGTACTCTGCATATAAGTTAAATAAGCATAGTGACAAAATACAGCCTTGTTGTACTCCTTTCCCTATTTGGAACCACTTTGTTGTTCCATGTCCAGTTCTAACTGCTGCTTCCTGACCTGCATACAGGTTTCTCAAGAGGCAGGTCAGATGGTCTGGTTATCCCCATCTCTTTCAGAATTTTCCACAGTTTATTGTTATCCACATAGTCAAAGGCTTTAGCATAGTCAATAAAGCAGAAATAGATGTTTTTCTGGAACTCTCTCGCTTTTTTGAAGATCCAACAGATTTTGACAATTTGATCTCTGGTTCTTTTACCTTTTCTAAATCCAACTGGAACATCTGGAAGTTCATGGTTCACGTACTGCTGAAGCCTGGATTGGAGAATTTTGAGCATTACTTTACAAGCATGTGAGATGAGTGCAATTGTGCAGTAGTTTGAGCATTCTTTGGTATTGCCTTTCTTTGGGATTGGAATGAAAACTGACCTTTTCCAGTTCTGTGGCCACTGCTGAGCTTTCAAAATTTGCTGGCATATTGACTGTAGCACTTTCAGAGCATCTCTTTTAGGATTTGAAACAGCTCAACTGGAATTCCATCACCTCACTAGCTGTGTTTGTGGTGATGCTCCCTAAGGCCCATTTGACTTTGCATTCCAGTATGTCTGGCTCTAGGTGAGTGATCACACCATCATGATTATCTGGGTCATGAAAATTTGTTTTGTACCATTCTTCTGTGTATTCTTGCCACCTCTTCTTAATATATTCTGCTTTTGTTAGGTCCATACTATTTTTGTTATTTATTGTACCCACCTTTGCATGAAATGTTCCCTTGGTATCTCTAACTTTCTTGAAGAGATCTCTAGTCTTTCCTATTCCATTGTTTTCCTCTTTCTTTGCATTGATCATGGAGTCAGGCTTTCTTATCTCTCCTTCTGTTCTTTGGAAATGTATTCAAATGGGTATATATTTCGTTACTCCTTTGCCTTTAGCTTCTCTTCCTTTCTCAGCTGTTTGTAAGTTTGTAAGCCTGTTTACAGTTTGTAAGCCCTCCTCAGACAACTATTTTGCTTTTATGCATTCCTTTTTCTTTGGGATGGCCTTTATCACTGCCTCCTGTGCAAGGTCATAAACCTCCATCCGTAGTTCTTCAGACACTCTATTAGATCTAATCCCTTGAATCTATTTGTCACTTAAACTGTATAATCAAAAGGGATCTGATTTAGATCATATGTGAATGGTCTAATGGTTTTCCCTACTTTCTTCATTTAATTCTGAATTTTCCAATAAGTTCATGATCTCAGCCACAGTCAACTCCTAGTCTTTTTTTTTTTTTTTTTTTTTTTTGCTGACTGTATAGAGCTTCTCTATCTTTGGCTGCAAAGAATACAATCAATCTGATTTGGGTATTGACCATTTGGTTTTGTCCATATGTAGAGTCTTCTCTTGTATTGTTGGAAGAGGGTGTTTTTTATGATCAGTGCATTCTCTTGGCAAAACTCTGTTAGCCTTTGACCTGCTTTGTTTTTTACTCCTAGGCCAAATTTTCCTGTTACTCCAGGTATCTCTTGACTTGTTACTTTTGCATTCTACCTCCCTATAATGAAATGGACATCTCTTTTGGGTGTTCATTCTAGAAAGTCTTGTAGGTTTTCATAGACCCATTCCACTTCTGCTTTTTCAAAATTACTGGTTGAGGAATAGATTTGGATTACTGTGACTTTGAGTGGTTTGCCTTGGAAAAGAATAGAGATTCTTCTGTCAATTTTGAGATTGCATCCAAGTACTGCATTTCAGACTCTTTTGTTGACTATGATGGCTACTCCATTTCTTCAAAGGGATTCTTGCCCACAGCGGTAGATATAATGGTCCTCTGAGTTAAATTCCCCATTCCAGTCCATTTTAGTTTGCTGACTCCTAAAATGTTGACAATCACTGTTGCCATCTCCTGTTTGACCACTTCTAATTTGCCTTGATTCATGGACCTAACATTCCAGGTTCCTATGCAATATTGCTCTTTATAGAGCAATATTGATGGGTCATGGTGGACAGTTCTGAGGGACGAATCATAGTGGAAAGTTCTGACAAAACGTGGTCTACTGGAGAAGGGAATGCAAAATTACTTCAGTATTCTTGTCTTGAGAACCCCATGAACAGTATGAAAAGGCAAAAAGATAGGACACTGAGAGATGAATTCCCCAGATTGGTAGGTGTCCAATACGCTACTGGAGATCAGTGGATAAATAACTCCTGAAAACTGAAGACATGGAGCCAAAGCAAAAACAATACCCAGTTGTGGATGTGACTGGTGATGGAAGTAAAGTCCAAAGCTGTAAAGAGCACTATTATTATTATAAATTTAGCTATTGTTATTACTGCAACTGTCTCTATAAAATGTGAAGTGCACTCATTTAAAGACCCTAATGGATCTTCCTACATCCATAATTATCTGTGGGAAAATAAAACAATAAATACCTATGGATATTAAGGAGAAAATTATCCTATTATTTTTTTAAAAACTCTGGTGTATACATTAATGAGAATATTCTCAACCCAAGTGAGTGAAATCAGATTCAATACATTTACATGTACTAGTGCATATATTTAGGAATTATACACCTAAACTCTATCATATTTAATGAAAATAATCTTAAAATGTGTTTGCTTCTAAACATGTAAATTTTGTAAACTTCAAATGGTAATAATAATGTGACATCTCTAGCACAAAAGTATAATTCTTAAAATAATTATTGAATTACAGAAAGAAACCTTAGTCTATGAGGGAACAAAAAGAGAAAAAAAAAAACCATGATTGCATCCAGAGTTATTGAGGTATTTGATATAGACACACAATCATTCTGACATATATCCTAGAATATATCAAGATTCAGTTTTTGTTGTAACAAATCAACTGACAAGAGCTCACAAGGTACCTCCTTTTTCTTTACTCTGATAATGTAAAACAATAATCTGTGATAAAAATTGTGTTCTGAGAGCCTAGCTAGTTTGTAGGGCACTTGAATTATGATTTCTCAATTGTGATGACATTATACACCAAAACATTTTCTGAATCTAAATTTAGGATGTTGGCAAGTATATAAAAGATATACATTGTTCTTTATTTTTTAAAAACTGATAATAAGTTTACTTTGGTGTTTTCAAAGTTAACTTTATATCCATCATACTTATGGCTTCCCTAGTAGCTCAGTTAATAAAGAATCTGACTACAATGCAGGAGACCCCAGTTCAATTCCTGAGTTGGGAAGATCTCCTGGAGAAGGGATAGGCTACTGACTCCAATATTCTTGGGCTTCCCTGGTGGCTCAGAGAGTAAAGAATTCACCTGCAATGCAGGAGAGCTGGATTTGATCCCTGGTTTGGGAAGATCCCCTGGAGAAGGGAACAGCTTCCTGTTCCAGTGTTCTGGCCTGGAAAATTCCATGGACAAAGGAGCCTGGCTGGCTACAGTCCATGGGGTTAAAAAGTGTTGGACATGACTGAGGGACTTTCACTTTAGGGGTGGCAACAAAAAAAACAAACCAAAATGTCCTTTGCATGGCTGTCTGTTTGAGATATACGTTGTTAGCATAAAATTGCATTAAAAATAAAGTAATTGTGCAGTTGATGCAAATGCATTCATATTCACATTGCAAAGCATCATGTTCCCCAGTGTTCCTTTTATGCTAAGTCCTATTTCATCATTATTGTAACTGACAGATAATGTTAAACAAAGCAGTCTTAGCTTTTTGGAACGCATTTCACATTACTAATCCATTATTTACAGCCCCAGAGAGAGCAAAGGGACTCTTTAAAAGCATACAGAGTTTATCAAAGCTTTATCTCTTGAGATTGGTAAAACAAGTCAAGCAGAAGACAAGTTTAATGTCATTATAATCCTAAATTATCACAAGTTTGTCTTTCTGGATAGGAAGGATCTTGACTTTTCAGAGAACAAGTTTTTAGAAGTAAACTAAATGTTACTTTAAAATTTAATTAGGGAGCAATGGTATGTAATAAAGAAAATTAAGAATATATATTTACAACTTGCTTTAAAGTATTTTCAGTCTTGAGGTTTTTTTAGCCTAACTAATAATCTAAAAATTGAATTTTTTCATATGTATTGTATGTGAAAACATATAACATATAAAGTATAATATATTCAGAGAGATTGGTATTTTTCTAAATCTAATCTACATGTTAATGTTGACTTCTCTAATTTAACATTTATAAATGATGTTTTTATAATTCTATGAATATTGTAAATAATTTCTGTCCAGAAAAAGACAATGGAAAGACCAGATTTTAAAAACTTGGCCATGACTACAGAAATCTCTTTCAGCTGGCAAATCGGATGGATTATTTATTACAGTAAACAATAATGAAAGTGAAAGTGAAAATGTTAGTCACTTAGGTATATCCAACTCTTTGGGACCCCATGGACCTTATCCAACCAGGCTCCTCTGTCCACAGCGTTCTCCAGGGAAGAATATTCTCTATTGGGATATAACGCCTAACCATTTGATAAGAAACTGATCAATGTGTTTCTTGAAGGTAAAAATATTATGAACATCAAGGACACTAGAAAATTTGTGAGAGTAGCTCAGTCTTGTCCAACTCTTTGCAACACCATGGACTGTATAGTCCATGGAATTCTCCAGGCCTTAATACTGGAGTGAATTACCATTTCCTTCTCCAGGGGATTTCCCAACCCAGGGATCAAACCCAGGTCTCCCGCATTGCAGACGGATTCTTTACCAGCTGAGCTACAAGGGAAGCCCCCAAATTAGTTCGTTCCATGTGATATGAAAGTCACTCAGTTGTGTCCAACTCTCTGAGACTCCATGGAGTTCTCCAGGTCAGAATACTGGAGTGGGTAACCTTTCACTTCTCCAGGGGATCTTCCCAAAACAGGGATTGAACCCAGGTTTCCCGCATTGCAGGCTGATTCTTTACCAGCTGAGCCACAAAGGAAGCCCAAGAAAATTTTTAGGATCATAAAAATGAACAATTTCTGAAACATTTACATTAATATAATTTTATGCCAGGAGAATCCCAGGGACGCGGGAGCCTGGTGGGATGCCATCTATGGGGTCGCACAGAATCGGACACGACTGATGCGACTTAGCAGCAGCAGCATCTATCATGTTAAAAAATAAGAAAGAGAGAATTTCTAAACAGTTATTTCCACATCTCTTTCTATAAATGAAACATCACATCTTTGACTTTTCCAGTACCCTCTGGGAAATTTTAAGACATCTTAAGTATGAAAAATATCCTAATTTTTTTTAATAAACATTGATTATCGGAAGGCAGAGTCAAGAATGACCAAAGGACTGCTATGCATCTAAATAAGATAGTGTTGTGAGTTCCTGAGAAACAGTATTTAGCAATCTATTTTGTGTTCCTATTGGTTCAGCGGTGAAGAATTTACCTACAGTACAGGAGACACAGGAAATGTGGGTTCAATCCCTGGGTCGGGAAGACCCCCTAGAGGAGGAGATGTCAACGCGTTTATTTACAGTATTCTTGCCAGGAAAATCCAATGGATAGGGGAGCCATGCAGTTACAAAGAGTCAGACATGACTGAGCATTCACTCAGAGAAACAAAACCCATTCCATTACCTGGCACACACAGTTTGTATTTTCCACTAGTCTTTCTCCATTAGTTATTAATTTTTAATGAAAAATTGCATTGCAGATAGAATTTTACCAACTGAGCCCCCAGGGAAGCCCATACAAGCACTGAGTCATCAGTATATCCCATTTCAAACTGAATTCCCTTAATTTAAGAGACTTTATATACTAATTATTGATAGCATAAAGGTGCAGAAAAACACTTCATTCTAGCAACATGAGAGATCAAGGCTTTTCTGAGCTACACACACACTTGAAACACTAGGAGATTCACTTCTACAAATTTGGCCATAATCAAAAATACCATAGAGTCAGATATTAAAGAGCTTTTCTTTCAGTGTGGATGAATATTTTTCCTTTTATTTTTTACTGAAATAGAGTTTATGGACAGTTTTATGTAAGTTGCTGCTGCTGCTGCTGCTAAGTCACTTCAGTCTTGTCCAACTCTGTGCGACCCCATAGATGGCAGCCCAGGAGTCTCCCCCATCCCTGGAGTACAAATAGCAATTCATAGTAAAGTTTCTACTCCATTTATAATTATTATAAAATATTGGCTATTTCCCCTGTGTTGTACAATATGTACTTACAGTTTACTTTATACATAACAGTTTATAACTGTCAATCCTTTGCCCTTTTCATGTTCCTCCCCACCTCTCTCTCCCCACTGGTGACCACTAATTTATTCTCTATATCTGTGAATCTGCTTTGTGTTTGTTATATTCACTAGTTTTATTTTTAAGATTCCACATATATTTGCTGTCATACAGTATTCGTCATTCTCTGTCTGACTTATGTCACTTAGCATAATACCCTCCAAGTCCATTCATGTTGTTGCAATGGCAAAATTTTCATTCATTTTTATGACTAATATTCCATTGTGTGTATGTATATGTATACACATACTCAATTTTCATTGTGTATAGAGAAGGAAATGGCAACCCACTCCAATGTTCTTGCCTGGAGAATCCTGTGGACAGAGGAGCCTGGTGGGCTGCTGTCCATGAGGTCGCACAGAGTCAGACACTACTGAAATGACTTAGCATGCATGTATGCATTGAAGAAGGAAATGGCAACCCACTCCAATATTTTTGCCTGGAGAATCCCAGGGACAGGGGAGCCTGGTGGGCTGCCGTCTATGGGGTCACACAGAGTTGGACGTGACCAAAGCGACTTAGCAGCATATATATATATATATATATATATACACACATATATATATATACACACACATACATATATATACTCAATTTTTATTAATAGTCCATTGTGTATATATATATATATTCAATTTTTATCCACTGTTATGTTGATGGACATTTAAGTTGCTTCCATATATTGGCAATTGTAATTAACACTGTTATGAATACTGACGATGTATGTATATTTTCAAATTAGTTTTTTCCTTTATTCAGATACATACCCAGACGTAAAACTGTCTGGGTCATATGGTAATTCTGTTTTTAGTTTTGTGAGAAACCTCCATACTGTTTGCCACAGTGGTTGCACCAGTTTGCATTCCCACCAAGAGTGTATGAGATTACACATCCTTGCCAACATTTGTTATTTGTGTAATTTTTGATGATAGCCTTTCTGATAGGTGTGAGGTGATATCTCACTGTGGTTTGATTTGCATTTTCCTGATGGTTAGTGATGTTGGTAATCTTTTTACGCATCTGTTGGCCATCTGTATGTCCTCTTTGGGAAAATGTCTATTCACGTCTTCTGAACATTTTTTTTAATTGGTCTGTTTGTTTCTATGATGTTGGGTTGTATGCTGCTGCTAAGTTGCTTCAGTCGTGTCTGATACTGTGCAACACCATAGATGGCAGCCCTCCCCTGTATGAGCTGTTTATATGTTTTGGATATTAACCCCTTATCTCTCATATCATTTGCAAGTATTTTCTCCCTGTTTGTAAGTTGTCTTTTCTTTTGGTGGATGGTTTCCTTTGCTGTGCAATAGCTTTATAAGTTTAATTTGTTTCCATTCATTTATTTTTACTTTTGTTTTATTTGCTGTGTTATACAGATCCAAAAAAATATTGGTACAGTTTTTATCAGAGTGTTCTGCCTGTTTCCCTTAGAAGTTTTATGGTTTCTGGTATTACCTTTAGGTCTTTAATCCATTTCGAGTTTACTTTTGTATATGGTGTTAGAGAATGATCTAATTTCATTCTTTTACATGTAGCTGTCCAGTTTTCTCAGCACTGATTATTGAAGAGGTTGCTTTTTCCCCATTGACTATTTTTGCTTCCTTCATTGTGGGTTTATTTCTGGACTCTCTATTGTATTGACCTGTGTGTCTGATTTTGTGCCAGTACTGTACTGATTTGATTACTGTTACTTTGTATTATAACTGACACTTATTAGCATATGAGAAAAAAAATTTTCCTGTAATAAATCCATTTCTCTGTCATTACTCACTCAAAAAAGGAATAGAATCAACTTACAAAAATCACCAAAACTAGGCCACAAAAGCAATTTCTCAATCATTGTTTCCATTAATAGGAAATAATATTTCTGCTTCATGTAAACCAGAAAGAAAACAACACAGAATCAATAGGAAAAATAAACTGCAGGGGCAACAGATTTAAAGTTCTATGAATAATGCTTCTTTCACTCTGGTATTCAAACAAGGACAAGTCTTAAACAGTCTGTCAGGTATATTTCTCTAACAACATAGTTTACTTGGCTCCACCAAGTGCTCCCACAAGGATATCATGCTGGAACTTCTTATATTGCTAAAGTATAATTTTTAGAAGGTAAAATAATTATTTAAGGATAATATATTATCACATCAAATGTTTTATTTTACTGATCAATGACTGAAAAAAATAAATGTTACATTTGTTCCAAATGACAATAGAGAAGTTATGCATATACAGGCAATTTTTAAAAGGAAATATTAAATCAAAAATTCTAGATTAGATACCAAATTGGTTAATGTCCTAAAGGACCATGTGTGTCAGCCTTTGAGGTTACTTATTCCACTGGACAGAGTTTCTCTCTCTCTCCAGTTATCTAAAGTCCCCAAGTTGATCTTTGTTCTTACATGGCTCAGACAATAAAATGTTAAGCTCAGATATCATGGATAAACACTAAATAATCTTTTTCCTTATTTCCAATATTTAAATAATTATTCATTAAACTTAACTTGCCTTGAGTTTTTAAAATCTCACTGGAACAACTCTTTGGCTCAGATATACCCAAGCTTTAAGTCCAATCTGATACATCTTTAAAAATCTAGTATGTCACTATGGGTCACATATATTAACTAAAAATGATCTTTCCTTTATTTCCCTTACATCCAAATGTACATACTATAAAGAGAATCAGACCTCTGATCTTACTATTTTTAACTAATTATCAACAAGCACCTAACTTTGTGGTTTCTCCATACCCAGCCTAGAATCACGGTTCAAATTTGTATCTTTATCTTCAGCTCCTTTAAATGCCTAACATTGTTGGTTTTATCTGCTGTTGTTTCTCTGGTATGTTAATTAAAATTTGGTAGTATAAAACTCACCCATGAAGTTCAGTGTCATAATTACTGAACTTTTGGGTCAGTTCAGGTGCTCCACATGTACTTATTCTGTTGCCCTATCAGCATATGACTGTCCAATGTTGTTCAAATAAAAATTATGTTTGACTGGCACAAAACCACAGACTCATTGTTCTATATATACATTCCTAAGGTCTCCAGTTAGTCAAAGTACACATACTTTTCCTCTTTTGGACCATAGTGAAAGGATTAGATTCTGACCATCTTTTATTCATTTTCCACTGGAATGTTTAGTAACTAACTCCACACTAAAATTCAGCTCCTTTAAACTTACATGAATCTGATTATAATATTATTTTTAGACACTATTTTTTTAATGTTTTGGTGAGTCAAACGGTCATAGAAATGCTGTTGAATATTCAAAGTGATAAACAGGTGCCAATATGACCACCACTTTAGACTAATCTAAGCACCAATATAATCCTCAAATAAAGTCAGTAGACAGAAGGCAGATTAGTAGTTTCCAGGAGCTGGGGCAAGAATGTTTCTTGGAGGCAAAATTGGAGAGTTACTTCTAGTGAGTACAGGATTTTGAGGGGGTGATAAAATTTTTCTGTATTAGTAGTGATATTTGTACAACTTTATGAATCTACTGAATCCTTTAGAAGAGTGACTTTTATTGTATGGGAAATATAACTTCTTTAAACAAGAGAAAAAAGAAACACTGTAGTCTCAAAATTTAAAATCTATATTAATCTTGATCTATATTGCAATTGCCAGTCAGATAAAATCTAACCTTATAGTCCTACCTAGTAGAAAAGTACTAAATAAAGAAGGGTAAATAAAGGAAAATGAAGGCTTCTTGCTTTCGGTTTCTTAGGAAACCAGGAGAATCAGTTTCAATTTCCTGCAATGTAAAATTTATGAATGGTTAATTAGGAGAATGCTTGCTTTTGTTGAATTTTGCCGTCACATTACTCTCACTAATCACTTGATAAGGCCTACATATTCTTGTTTTTCTCCTGTATTTACCAAATTTTTGCCTTCAGAAAACTAGAAATGATAAATAATGTATTGGCTGTTGTTCTAATATTTGCTCTTCATCATTAATGTTTTCCAAGTCATTAAAGAACAATAACAAATTTCCTTGTTCTTTTTACACCTGCTGAAGTAGTATCTGGGCTTCCCTGGTGGCTCAGACAGTAAAGAATCTGCTTGCAATGTAGGACACCTGGATTTGATCCCTGGGTTCATAACAACAACAACAACAACAAAAATAGTCAAATAACCCAGGCTTTGATGAAACAGAATATTAAAAAAAAAAAAAAAAAAGGAGGGGCCAGTGGAGCTTAAGCTTTGTCCAGGAATAGGAGAAAATACAAAGGTATGCACCATTAGAAAAGTGGCTTTATCAATGTTACTATAGAAAAGTGGCTTTATCAATGTTACTAAAATCTTCAATTACAGTAGAATGATGGCTATACTTTAGGAATATCTGCAGCAAAAACTCTGAATAAATCTAGATCCCAAATCATAGCTTCCTTAAAACACCTGCATTTATTATTTGTAGACACATTAACCGGACAAGGCAATGACAACCCACTCCAGTACTCTTGCCTGGAAAATCCCATGGGTGGAGGAGCCTGGTAGGCTGCAGTCCATGGGGTTGCCAAGAGTTGACCAGGACTGAGCGACTTCACTGTTGCTTTTCACTTTCATTCATTCGAGAAGGAATTGGCAATCCACTCCACTGTTCTTGCCTGGAGAAACCCAGGGACCGGGGAGCCTGGTGGGCTGCCGTCTATGGGGTCACAAAGAGTTGAACACGACTGTAGTGACAGCACCAGGAGCAGACCCATTAACACTATATTTATTGAGATTTTGGAAAGTATTATAGTTTAGTTTGGAACTCTGCATTCAGATGCTTGTATCTTTCCTTTTCTCCTTTGCTTTTTCACTTCTCTTCTTTTCACAGCTATTTGCAAGGCCTCCCCAGACAGACATTTTGCTTTTTTGCATTTCTTTTTCATGGGATGGTCTTGATCCCTGTCTCCTGTACAATGTCATGAACCTCCCTCCATAGTTCACCAGGCTCTTTGTCTATCAGATCTAGTCCCTTAAATCTATTTCTCACTTCCACTGTATAATCATAAGGGATTTGATTTAGGTCATACCTGAATGGTCTAGTGGTTTTCCCTACTTTCTTCAATTTAAGTCTGAATTTGGCAATAAGGAGTTCATGATCTGAACCACAGTCAGTTCCCAGTCTTGTTTTGGTTGACTAAATAGAGCTTCCCCATCTTTGAATGCAAAGAATATAATCAATCTGATTTTGGTGTTGACTATGTGGTGATGTCCACGTGTAGAGTTTTCTCTTGTGTTGTTGGAAGAGGGTGTTTTCTATGACCAATGCATTCTCTTGGAAAAACTCTATTAGTCTTTGCCCTGCTCCATTCCGCATTCCAAGGCCAAATTTTCCTGTTACTCCAGGTGTTTCTTGACTTCCTACTTTTGCATTCCAGTCCCCTAGAATGAAAAGGACATCTTTTTTGGGTGTTAGTTGTAAAAGGTCTTGTAGGTCTTCATAGAACCGTTCAACTTCAGCTTTTCCAGTGTTACAGGTTGGGGCATAGACTTGGATTACTGTGATATTGAATGGTTTGCCTTGGAAACAAACAGAGATCATTCTGTCGTTTTTGAGATTGCACCCAAGTAATGCATCTCATACTCTTTTGTTGACCACGATGTTACTCCATTTCATCTAAGGGATTCCTGCCCCAGTAGTAGATATAATGGTCATCTGAGTTAAATTCACCCATTCCAGTCCATTTTAGTTCGCTGATTCCTAGAATGTCACTGTTCACTCTTGCCATCTCCTATTTGACCACTTCCAATTTGCCTTGATTCATGGACCTAACATTCCAGGTTCCTATACAATATTGCTCCTTTCAGCATCAGACCTTGCTTCTATCACCAGTCACATCCACAGCTGGGTATTGTTTTTGCTTTGGCTCCATCCCTTCATTCTTTCTGGAGTTATTTCTCCACTGATCTCCAGTAGCATATTGGGCACCTACTGACCTGGGGAGTTCCTTTTTCAGTATCCTATCATTTTGCCTTTTTATACTGTTCATGGGATTCTCAAGGCAAGAATACTGAAGTGGTTTGCCATTCCCTTCTCCAGTGAAACACATTTTGTCAGACCTTTCCACCATGACCTACCCATCTTGGGTGGCCCCACAAGGAATGACAGTTTCCTTGAGTTAGACAAGGCTGTGGTCTGTGTGATTAGATTGACTAGATTTCTGTGATTATGGTTTCAGAGTGTCTGCCCTCTGATGCCCTCTCACAACAGCTACCTTCTTACTTGGGTTTCTCTTACCTTGGACATGGGGTATAACTTCATGGCTGCTCCAGCAAAGCACAGCTGCTGCTCCTTACCTTGGATGAGGGGTATCTCCTAACCACTGCCCTTCCTGACCATGAACGTGGAATAACTCCTCTAGGCCCTCCTGCACCCATGCAGCCACCACTCCTTGGACATGGGGTTGCTCCTCCTGGCTGCAACCCCTGGCCTCGGGTGTGGGGTACAAAAAATATAAGCATCTGAATGTAGAGTTCCAAAGAATATCAATAAGAGATAAGAAAGCCTTCATCAGTGAATAATGCAAAGAAATAGAGGAAAAGAATAGAATGGGAAAGACTAGAGATCTCTTCCTTGCCTGGAGAATCCCAGGGACAAGGGAGCCTGGTGGGCTGCCGTCTATGGGGTTGCACAGAGTCAGACACAACTGAAGTGACTTAGCAGCAGTAGCAGAGATCTCTTCAAGAAAATTAGAGATACCAAGGGAAAATTTCATGAAAGATGAGCTCAATAAAGGACAGAAATTGTATGGACCTAACAGAAGCAGAAGATATTAAGAAGAGGTGGCAAGAATACACAAAAGAACTGTACAAAAAAGACCTTCATGACCAAGATAATCACAATGGTATGATCACTCGCCTAAAGCCATGCATCCTTGAATGTGAAGTCAAGTGGGCTTTGGAAAGAATCACTATGAACAAAGCTAGTGGAGATGATGGAATTTCAGTTGAGCCATTTCAAATCCTGAAAGATGATGCTATGAAAGTGCTGCACTCAATATGCCAGCAAATTTGGAAAACTCAGCAGTGGTCATAGGACTGGAAAAGATCAGTTTTCATTACAATCCCAAGGAACGGCAATGCCAAAGAATGCTCAAACTACCACACAATTGCACTCATCTCACGTGTTAGTAAAGTAATGCTCAAAAATCTCCAAGCCAGCTCTCAGCAGTACGTGAACTGTGAACTTCCAGATGTTCAAGCTGGCTTTAGAAAAGGCAGAGGAACCAGAGATCAAATTACCAATAGCTGCTGGATCATGGAAAAAGCAAGAGTTCCAGAAAAACATCTATTTCTGCTTTATTGAGTATGCCAAAGCCTTTGACTATGTGAATCACAATAAACTGTGGAAAATTCTGAAAGAGATGGGAATACCAGACCACCTGACCTGCATCTTGAGAAACCTGTATGCAGGTCAGGAAGCAACAGTTAGAACTGGACATGGAACAAAAGACTGGTTCCAAATAGGAAAAGGAGTATGTCAAGGCTGTATATTGTCACCCTGCTTATTTAACTTCTATGCAGAGTACATCATGAAAAACGCTGGGCCGGAAGAAGCACAAACTGGAATCAAGATTGCTGGAAGAAATCAGATATGCAGATGACAGCATCCTTATGGCAGAAAGTGAAGAGGAGCTAAAAAGCCTCTTGATGAAAGTGAAAGAGGAGAGTGAAAAAGTTGGCATAAAGCTCAACATTCAGAAAACTAAGATTATGTCATGTGATCCTATCACTTCATGGGAAATAGATGGGGAAACAGTGGAAACAGTGGCAGGCTTTATTCTGGGGGGCTCCAAAATCACTGTAGATAGTGACTGTAGCCATGTAAATAAAAGACGTTTACTCCTTGGAAGGAAAGTTATGAGCAACGTAGATAGCATATTCAAAAGCAGAGACATTACTTTGCCAATAAAGGTCTGTCTAGTCAAGGCTATGGTTTTTGCTGTGGTCATGTATGGATGTGAGAGTTGGACTGTGAAGAAGGCTGAGCGCTAAAGAATTGTTGCTTTTGAACTGTGGTGTTGGAGAAGACTCTTGAGAGTCCCTTGGCCTGCAAGGAGATCTAACCAATCCATTCTGAAGGAGATTAGCCCTGCATGTTCTTTGGAAGGACAGTACTTTGGCCGCCTCATGCGAAGAGTTGACTCATTGGAAAAGACTCTGATGCTGGGAGGGATTGTGAGAGGGAGGAGAAGGGGACAACAGAGGATGAGATGGCTGGATGGTATCACCGACACGATGGACGTGAGTCCGTGTGAACTCCGGGAGTTAGTTGGTAATGGACAGGGAGTCCTGGTGTCGCAAAGATTTGCAGACGACTGAGCAACTGAACTCAACTAATAGTTCAGTTTTCATAAAAATAAAAACTCTCTTCAAAAGTATGATGTTGGCCTAGATTCAAAAGCCATCAAGCTTCCTATCCATTTGGAGAAGATGAAGATTTAATTGCACCCTCTCTAACCACTAAGATACACTGCAAGAATTTGACACGTAAAGGATTCTCCCTGGTGCTGAGTTGTATTACGATGAGAAGTTGGCAAGATGAAATATGAGTCAGGAAAAAAAAAAAAAAGAGCAAAAGTATAAGAAGTAGGAAGTGAAGTGAAGTCGCTCCATTATGTCCGACTCTTTGGCACCCCGTGGATTGTAGCCCCCTTGGATCCTCTGTCCATGGGATTCTCCAGGCAAGAATACTGGAGTGGGTTGCCATTTCCTTCTCCAGAGGGTCTTCCTGACCCAGGGATCAAACCCAGATCTCCTGCATTGCAGGCGGACGCTTTAACCTCTGAGCCACCAGGGAAGCTCAAGAAGTAGTAAGGAAGGGACCAAATCACAGTCATGAAATACATAAATACCTTTCTCTTTTCTTTCTAGTCAACCTTTTTTTTTTTTTTTGAAAAAACTGAAGGCATCCCCAAGTCTGATTAAGTGTCCTGTAAAGACAAAAAAACCTGTGTAAAATGCTTTCAATTCTAAGAGTCATCCCTTCCCCACACATCAAATTCTGCATTAACATTTTAAAACTTAAAATCTATAAATTTATTAATTTTAAATGATTTTTAAAGATAACTGTTATTTATATTATTATTAAATAAGATGATCTTATTGTGAAGTTATCTAATTTATATTGCAGTGTCATTAGAAGTTAATTATATTCATTTTCATATATATATATACAGATAATGCTACCATATGGCACACATATGACTAGATGTTTGTTACTATGAATATTTATATATGAAGAATAAAAATCTGTTACATTCTTAATACTATGGCTTTTTATATCTTGGAGACCCTGTGCTATGTTTTAGGAATATTAAATAGACAGGTAAAGAAATTATACTCAGGAGTATTGCTGTACCAATCAAAATAGTAATACTAAAAGTGACTTTTCAATCATGTCAGATAATTCAGGCCTTTCTGTATAATCTGTAGGAAGGCAAGACACTGGAAGATCAGTGTATTTTGTATCTTGTCACTCTATGTTGGTGAACTGATTGCATCTCTGACAGGCAATGCACTAAGCAGGGGCATGTACTATCTGCCATAGGGTTGGCATAAATTTTTCAATTTTCTCATCTGGAGCAGCATATCCAGGGTCAGTATTTTCAGTGTGACACATGCAGTGACATCATCTCATCTTGTGGGTATGGTTACTCATTGACTTTTCTTTAAAATTCTATGATCTGTTCCTAAGATCCCTCCTAGGATGTGCAAAATCAACTCTTTGTCTATCTATCCATCTACCCACCCACCATTTCACCCACCCCCATCCACCCACCTACCTACCTGTCCATCCATCCATCTATCCACCTACCCTACCCATCCACCCACCTATCAATCCCTCCAACTATCTATTTTTAAAATCCAATGAACTTTAAATTTTGTTTTATTTGACATAGGACTGTAACATGTGTGCTTATGAAAAACTGTAAAAGGATTTGAGATGACATTTAAAAACTATTCTCAAAAACATATGCATAATTAACTAGGTGAGCATTATTAAGTTGTTGGTACTTTATAACTGAAACAGCAGCATAAAGTTTCATAAAGACAATAGGACAATTTTCAATTTATCCCTTAATTTATTTTAAGCATATTTTATGGTAGAAGGCTTGCTTTTGGAAATGTCAGCAGAAATGTAAAAAGACTAGAGCTCACCTATAAGCTAGAGGTCTTTATTTGGTGTTTTTAGCATGTTTAAATTAAGCTGGAACTCTTACCCAGTTTCTGAGGATTTTCATGTATTCAGAAAAATGCTATAATATTTTAGAGAAAGAATCTTCTCTAAACATCTATGTTTTCTAAGGCATAATTGAAAAGCAGGGTTTAGTCTACTGTGATAAATGAAAACACAAGATGTGTGCATTGACTTTAACATGTAAATCATCAAGGAGGCTTTTAGAAGTTATTTCAACAGAACAGTTCACAGACTTTAGCTTATGCTCCACTTCCAGAGCTATTGTCAGCTTTTGTCTTTTCAAAATTTGAATTCTAATGCCTAAGTTTAAAAACACTCCTTAAGTACCAGTTAGGGTTAACTGTGAATGTTCCTTTTTTTTTTTTTTTCTAAAGTCAAGTCAATGAATTTTGGGGTTAAAACATTATCTACTTTTAGGAAAAGTGTTAATAAAATAATCCTTGTTACTACAGATTTGATCATTTAGTTCTCAGTTTGAGTGCGTGTGTATCACAGGCTAGTATGTGTATAAAAGAAGTCAATCAAAACAGTCAGAATCAGCAATTTGAAGTAATCAATATTTTTACCTGATCAAAACAGTTATTCAAAATTTTGTCAGACCTTAGACAGTCAAGCTTTTGTTATGAATAACTTAAATTCATGTAAAACATTTTCAAAATACTTGTACCACACACTGAATGTTCTGTTGCTCATAAAGGAAAGGAGTTCTATTATCCTCAGTGATGGCCAAGCTGCAACCCATTCATTTCCTTGAGTAAACATAATTTTTCACAGTGCTTAACTTCTGTTTTTATTCCATTTGCTTTTTAAATTCCAATTGCTTACTATATATACTTTAGGCAAAAGATTTCTCTGAAGGGTTAGAAACACTGAAGGAAACAGGCTAAAAATTATTTTGAACTGTGGTAGTGCTGATGGTTTAGTTGCTAAGTTGTGTCCAACTCTTGCGACCCCATGGATTGTAGCCTGCGAGGCACCTCTGTCCACGGGATTTCTCAGGCAGGAATATTAGAGTTAGTTGCCATTTCCTTTTCCAATTAGAACCGTGGGTGTGAAAAAGTCATAATGTTAGGGGAAGCATATTGATTGAAACTTCCCATCCTGGCCAGGCACCATAGTAACTATTTGCATAAGTTGTTTTATGACAGGACATCCTGATAAGGAATACAGAACTAATAAGCCACCACCAATCAGAAGAGTCCAGGAAAGGTCGAAAGGAGACACTGCGTGTCTGTGCACTTCCCAGAATCCCTCTCACTAGCATCCATCTTGGCTGAGTGATGCGTGCACCACCAGGAAAGACTCTGAATTAGAATGATTTGCCAAAGACCACCCGGAATCTAATCCCATCACCATAAAACCGGACATTTTGAGCCATGCAGCAGAGCAGTTCTCCTGGGTTCCTTTACCCTACTGCTCTCCACCTGGGTGCCCTTTCCCAATAAAATCTCTTGCTTTGTTTGCACGTGTCTCCTTGGACAATTCTTTTCTGAGTGTTACACAAGAGCCTGTTCTTGGGGCCCTATAGGGGGGTCCTCCCCCTTCCTACAACAATAACAAGTAAAAAACATCAATTAAAATGTTTTAAAAAGTATTAGTTATGAGCCTACATATAAATGAAACTAGACAATCACTAAAAGTCCTTCACAATTTCTTTGACTCACAAAATTAGTACAATCATCTTTATAGCCATTGGTGAAAGATTGTTCTGATATTTTCCAAGATATGCAAAAGTTTTTCTGTTTAAATATACAGTCTTAATTGCATCACTGTTCTAATGTCTTAGGATTGACTGTAGACAATAGAATCTCAATCGTGTCTTGAAAGATCAAAAACAAAACAAAATTCAATATACTCTATAATAGTGGTAAATTTACAGAAGAATTTATTATTAACTAAATGCTTCCTCTTATCCACTCTACTTCTCAAGCTATTTATAAATTTTATATACAGTGTAGATGATAGCCCAATTACCCAACATCATTTTTTTTTTCAAGAAAGAAATACCATTTGAAGAAAATAAAAAGTACCATATAGCAAGAGACTTACAAATGTAAAATCACTGGAATTTACTGAACACTAGTACTAGATATTACTGAACACTAGTACTAGATATTACTGAAAACTAAATTTTAAATTCCTTGGATATCTGTAGTGTTTACTTTTCAAAGACTTCTTACAAATACCATTCATGGAAGTTTCCATTTTACGCCAAGATAGGTATGGAAATTATTATCTCCAATAGATGAAAACAGAGAAATGTAACATTTGGAGTTATATTCAGAACATAGAAAAATAATCATGAAATGATTCCAAGAAAAGCCTTTTAAGTCTCAAATCAAATTTGTTGATTTTACTATTTCTTGCTTCTTGACAGCTTTTGTTACCAGAATAGAAAGTTCGTTTCTTATCTCCCAATTGACTATTCTCTAGAAAGATATGATTCATGGAGTCTAAAGAGAATATATGCTTATAAAGCATTCCTGTTTGAGAGAGAGCTGTGCAACAGCCAGAAATAGTCAGGAACTGGGCTTCTCTAGTAGTTCAGCTGGTAAAGAATCTGCCTGCAATGCAGGAGACCCTGGTTTGATTCCTGGGTCAGGAAGATCCCCTGGAGAAGGGAAAGGCTACCCACTCCAGTATTCTGGCCTGGAGAATTCCATAGACTGTACAGTCCGTGGGGTTGCAAAGAGCTGGACATGACTGAGCGACTTTCACTTTAAGATTAAAAATAAGACTATAGTATTATGAATATTATTAACACTATATAGATTTGAACTAGAGGGTAAATCTGACCAGTGTCTGATATGTTGGAATATTGGGTGCAATTGACACACAAAAAATAATCCTAAAGCTTAAAAGGAGTCTCACACAGTCATATCTAATCACTGTTTCCTATAGCCATGGAAATAGAGTCCTACAGAGCCACTCACATAAAATTAATATTCAGCAATGTGATATCAAATACTTGAACCCACATGTCTAGTTGCTTCAATTTGTTTCTTATGTATAAATACATTTGGGTAATAGTAAGAAGCAAAAGTGTTAGCAGCTCCGCAGCAGAAATACTGATTCCAACGGGGTCCCTTTGTGGAGCTCATCCTTGGATTTTGTGCCAGAGACACTTGAGTTTGATTTATTATGCTTAAGGCATTTTGGAGACTGTCACCCTGCCATTCCCATCTGTTGCACAAGAATGCAATGGTGGGCTGGTAGGCTATGTCCTTGTTTCCTGCAGTGTCTTAACTTGGGTTGCTCTTGGCTATGTTGGAGAAAATGATGTAGTTACTGGTTCATGGTTTTGTGTGGGTGATGGCATTGGAATGATGGTATTTCCAGTTGGTTTAATCTTCAGTGATATGGTGTGTTACCATAAACTACTCTTTGTGCTTAATATGGCAGAAATACAGGCCACTGTTGGCCTCAACTATATACTCAATGGTCAAAGACACATTCCATTTTAAAAGGTAGCCTTTGCCCTTGTAAATGCCTGTGCTTCTCAGAAATTACACGAGATAAATCAGTCCAAATAACTCTATCTGAGCATTAAGATGTAGAATGTGTCCCTCAGCTCCAGCACATAGATATGACCACTGCATTAGCCATTGAGTAGGTGCAGAGTTACACAACAAGCTGACTCACCACCTCTATCCCTGTGGATAAGAAAGTGGAACACCTGTTAGGAGCAGTGTGAAACTTGAGATAACTACATGAATCATGGCATCCTCATGTTAAGAGGGAGTTTATCAGCTTATTGTGTACAGTCCTTCCTGCCTTCTCATGGACTGTTTGTAAAAGAATCAATTTTTAAAATTTTATCATACATGATTCTTTATATTGCACAATTAACATAATAGTCTCTGACCATGTGACTGTCAAGTTATGTTCAAGTCCTGACCTCATTCTATGTTAATTACATCGTTTCATGTTTCTCCTTCTGTTCACAGCGAATAATAATGGCATTTTCTTGGCACAGATATGAGTACAAGCAGGTAGTTATTTATACAAAAGTGCAGAATGTTTGGGGTACATAGTAAAAGTGCACAACAAGAGCAACAACGACATTTTCATTATCCGTAGTTGTGTCACCATCTGCCTGACTTGCGGGTTTATCCTCTATACAGCGGTTGTGGAAACTGCTGTGTTGCTTCTTACATAACAACATGTGTTACTTAATTTTTTCTATCATTACTTTATTGTTGTTATACATTCTTGCAATGCTACTAGTTCTAGTTTTATTTAATTTTCATGGAACTTCAGCTGTTTACACCTAGGAGCATTTTGAAAAGGTATAAACTTTCTACATATATGCTTAAATGAGTCATTAAATAATGCTGTTGTTACAATCTCACAGGCAAAATAACTCGGTGATTTTTTTCTAGAAAACATTAGCAAAGGTCAATGTAGAATTCTTTAGGAAAATACTAATAATTTGGCTGGGAAGTCTTGAGTTATATTTAGGATTGAAGTCATTTTGTATCATATTTTCTGCATCATGAATAAATAAAATTACATTACCTGTTGCCATCATTATACTTGAAAATGGTAGATGAAATAACCTATTTGAAAAAGTTAAATCTGCACTCATTGTAATATAGTAATTTTCCAGTATTTATATTCTGTTCTATAAGAGATATTGTCATTTTCATAAATTTCTTACCAGGTGTCCCTAGTGGTAAAGAACCTACCTGCCAATGCAGGAGATACAATGAAACTTGGGTTCGATCCTTGATTGGGAGGATCCACTGGAGTAGGAAATGGCAAACTACTCCAGTATTCTTGGCTGGAGAATCCCATGGACAGAGGAGCCTGGTGGGCTACAGTCCATAGATTGTAAAGAGTTAGACATGACTGAAGTGATGTAGCATAGTATAGCATAGATAATTTATTTTTATACATTTAATCTTGAAGATTCTTTAATTAAAATTTCTATTTTCTTACATAAAAATTATATCAGCTACTGCAAATATGTGCGGGGGCGGGGGGGAATGACATAGTTCCAGAGCTCTAAGAACACTTAAAATTTTTCAGTGTCGTGTGTTTGGAAAACAAACACAATTCTTATATGAAATCAAACTTCCTACATTTCATTAGAAATTAATACTAAATTAAAATTAATTTTAAAACGTCAAGAAAAATTGAAACAACACTAATGGAGAAGCTGTTTCCCCATCAACAGAACATTAGCAATTCTCTCTTACTTTCTAAAGCAAAATTTGCTACATAAAAGTGATTGCATCTGAAATTATTGGTATATTTGAATGCAACTACCAAACCATGAAAAATGAGGATTCCATTTGCTGTAAAAATAAATTAGGAGGCAGTTCTTTGCTGGCAAAGTCATTGAGCACCTCAGTTCATAACTATTCATGGTACCATTAACAGATGTCTGTGCTTGCTCTGTGAGCTGCTTTATGATGTTGTTGTATTCCGTATTATTTTATAGCTAAAGTGAACATAGCAACTTGTTCCAGGACATAATAAAATAAACCCTAATATAGAAATCCTGTGGGAAATTATCCAATAATTTTACCAATGTAACTAATCCTCTTCTTATGAAATCATGATTTCCAGTACACTTTTAGTCATTGAAAGTATTATTTAGCATCACCATTTCTTGCTTAATATCTCAGAAAATCATAAAAATATAAAACTTAATGTGGTAAGTGAGACATTGTGCTGGAAAAATGTTTTTGCTTCTAAATTAAAAGTAATATAAAGTGAATAAGAAATATGTTGTATGTTGATTGTTGACACTAAAAATACTTTTTCTTAAAAAAAATCAACTTCTCTAAGCTAATTCCCTGATACTAGTGACCAGAACACTATAGAAAAGGAAAATTATTAAAAAAATCAAAAGTGAACTAGCCTTTTCTAAATCTTTCTTGGCATCAGATTCCTAAGAAATATTTGAGAATTCATATGTAGTTTCTCCAATGAAGCAGTCTTTTATATGAGTACATGTCCACACTTGTGTTTCCCATTCTATTGTTTTCTTCTATTTATTTGCATTGTTCACTTAAAAAAACGTTCTTAACTTTTCTTGCTGTTCTTTGGAACTCTGCATTCAGGTGGATATATCTTTCCTTTTCTCCTTTGCATTTACTTCTCTTCTTTTCACAGCTATTTGTAAGGCTTCCTCAGACAGCCGTTTTTGTGTTTTTGCATTTCTTCGGGATGATTTTGATTACCACCTCCTGTACAGTATTACAGATCTTTGTCCATAGTTCTTCAGACACTTTGTCAGATCAAATCCCTTAAATCTATTTGTCACTTGCACTGCACAATCATAAGGGATTTTATTTAGGTCATATCTGAATGGCCTAGTGGTTTTCCCTACTTTCTTCAATTTAAGTCTGAATTTGGCAAAAAAAAGTTCATGATCTGAGCCATGGTCAGTTCTAGGTCTTGTTTTTGCTGACTGCATAGAACTTCTCCATCTTTGACTACAAAGAATATAATCTGATTTTGTTATTTACCATCTGGTGATGTCCATGTGTAGAGTCTTCTCTTGTGTTCTTTGAAGAGGGTGTTTGCTAAGACCAGTGCATTCTTTTGGCAAAACCCTGTTAGCCTATGGCCTGCTTCATTTTTTATTCCTAGGCCAAATTTGCCTGTTACTCCATGTATTTCTTGATTTCCTACTTTTGCATCCAGTCTCTGATGAGAAGGAGATATTTCTTTGGTGTTAGTTCTAGAAGGTCTGTAGATATGGCACCATTTTAGTTTAGCTTCTTTGGCATTCCATGGTGGCTCAGAGGTTAAAGCATCTGCCTCAAATGTGGGAGACCCAGGTTCGATCCCTGGGTCGGGAAGATCCCCTGGAGAAGGAAATGGTAACCCACTCCAGTATTCTTGCCTGGAGAATCCCATGGACGGAGGAGCCTGGTAGGCTACAGTCCATTGGGTCGCAAAGAATCAGACATGACTGAGTAACTGCACTTTCTTTCTTTGGCATTCATTGTGGCATAGACTTTGTTTACTGTGATACTGAATAATTTGCCTTGGAAACAAACAAAGATCATTCTGTTGTTTTTGAAATTGCACCCAAGTACCACATTTTGGAGTCTTCTGTTGACTATAAGGGTTATTCCATTTCTTCTAAATGACTCTTGCTCCCATCTCTTGGATCACAGAAAACTCAAAGGAATTCCAGAAAAAAACGTCTACTTCTGCTTCATTGACTACACTAAAGCCTTTGACTGTGCATCAAAACAAACTATGGAAAATTCTTAAAGAGATGGGAATACCAGACCACCTTACTGCCTCCTGAGAAACCTGTATGCAGGTCAAGAAGCAACAGTTAGAACCAGACATGGAACAATGGACTGGTTCCAAATTGGGAAAAGAATGCTGAAACAGGGAACCGAGTTCTATTCACAGAGCTGAAGTATGGACTTCGAAAACTTTCAAACACTCACCCTGGCAAAGTTTATTTTAAAGGACATAGATACAAAGCACTCAGAATAGACACTGAGAGGGGATAAACAGCCTCCAAAGGCAGGGTTACAGAAGTTTTTTGTCTTTACTAGTATTTGTCTGTTTATTTTTCTTAGGCTTGTGACTTTAATATATGTCATTTTTGACCAGTTTGAATATCGCAATGCCCAGTTTGTCATTTTTATGGCTCTTTTTGGATCACCTAGTTTCTCAGTTTTTGTAGACATTGCAATGCCATCCCTTTCTCAAGACCCCAGACAATTATTTAGGGACCAAATTCCCTAGTGGCTCAGATGGTAAAGAATATGCCCACAATGTGAGAGACCCAGGTTCAATCCCTGGGTCAGGAATATCCCCTGCTGATGAGAATAGCAACCCACTCTAGTATTCTTGCCTAGAGAATTCCATGCACAAGCTATCGTCCATGGGTTTGCAAAGAGTTGGACATGAGTAACACTTTACACTTTGGTATGTTTAAGAGCTAATGATCTTCTTGGAGTTTTTTTTGTTTTGCTTTGTTTTGTTTTTCCTTGATAAACTTGGCAGAAGTTAATGATTGTCTTGTCCTAGGCCCAAAAGTTTTATGACTGTCCAGACAAGGGTGTCTTTCCTCATGCCTGGAAATTGGAACAAATATTGAGAGGCTTACTTGGGAAGAGGAAAAAAAAAAAGGAAATTAAATAAAAGGAGCTGAGGTCTCAGAGTATTATACTGTCTACCAATTTCTGCCCCAGTATGCCAAATCTGTATATTGTCACCCTGCTTATTTAATTTATATGCAGGATATATCATGAAAAATGCCAGGCTGGATGAATCTTAAGCTGGAATCAAGAATTCCGGGAAAAATAACAATAACCTCAGATATGCAGATGACACCTCGCTAATGGTAGTAAGCAAAGAGGAACTAAAGAGTCTCTTCATGAAGGTGAAAAAGGAGAGTGAAAAAGGTGGCTTAAAACACAATATTTAAAATTCTAATATCATTGCATCCAGTCCGATCACTTCATGGTAGATAGGTGGGGAAAAAATGGAAACAGTGACATATTTATTTTCTTGGACTTCAAAATTACTGCAGATGGTGACTGCAGCCATGAAATTAAAAGACACTTTCTCCTTGGAAGAAAATTTGTGACAAACCTAGACAGAGTATTGAAAAGCTGAGACATTACTTTGCCAACAAAGGTCTATCAAGTCAAAGTGGTGGTTTTTCCAGTAGTCATGTATGGATGTGAGAGTTGGACCATAAAGAAGGCTGAGTGCTGAAGAATTGATGCTTTTGAACTGTGGTGCTGAAGAAGACCCTTGAGAGTCCTTTGGACAGCAAGGAGATCAAACTTGTCAGAACATCAACCCTGAAGTTCCTCATTGGAAGGACTGGTGCTGAAGCTCCAATACTTTGGCTACCTGATGCAAAGAGCCAAATCACTGGAAAAGACCCTGAGGCTGAGAAAGACAGAGGGCAGAAGGAGAATGGGGTAACAGAGGATGAGAGGATTGGATGGCATCATGGACTGAATAGACATGAGTTTGAGCAAACTCTAGGAGATAGTGAAGAACAGGGAAGTCTGGCATGCTAAAGTCCATGGCATCACAAAGAGTTGGAAATGACTGAGTAACTGAAAAACAGCAATAATAACTACACTTGTGTATCATACCTGCTGGAAACAGGGTATATGGTAGAAAAAATTGAACAGCTCTTTGAGGTTGGGCAATTCATTTAATTCCAAAACACAGATTCTTCACTGTGAAATGGGAATTATAATAGCTGCCTTGCATTGTAGTGAGGATTTAACTGGATAATATCTAAAATATGTCTAGTTTTATTATTTCTAATGTAGCATTTCTTTCTTTTTTTTTTTTAGTTTTTTATTTTTTTAAATTTTAAAATCTTTAATTCTTACATGTGTTCCCAAACATGAACCCCCCTCCCACCTCCCTTCCCATAACATCTCTGTGGGTCATCCCCATGCACCAGCCCCAAGCATGCTGTATCCTGCGTCAGACATAGACTGGCGATTCAATTCTTACATGATAGTATACATGTTAGAATGCCATTCTCCCAAATCATCCCACCCTCTCCCTCTCCCTCTGAGTCCAAAAGTCCGTTATACACAGTTGTGTCTTTTTTCCTGTCTTGCATACAGGGTCTTCATTGCCATCTTCCTAAATTCCATATATATGTGTTAGTATACTGTACTGGTGTTTTTCTTTCTGGCTTACTGCACTCTGTATAATCGGCTCCAGTTTCATCCATCTCATCAGAACTGATTCAAATGAATTCTTTTTAACGGCTGAGTAATACTCCATTGTGTGCATGTACCCCAGCTTTCTTACCCATTCATCTGCTGATGGACATCTAGGTTGTTTCCACGTCCTGGCTATTATCAACAGTGCTGCTGGGCATACACACCGAGGAAACCAGAATTGAAAGAGACACATGCACCCCAATGCTCATCCCAGCACTGTTTATAATGTAGCATTTCTTAAAGCTAGTTACTATATTTATTGTTTTGACATTGTTCTTCAGAGAGGGGAGAAAATGGTCTACAAATAAATGATACTAGGAACATCTAAAAATATACAAGCCTGTGAAATGAAAACTAAAAATCATCAATTAAATATCCCTTCCTGTGCTAGCCTCAACATCAGTAGTTAATAACTGATAAAAGCAATAGTTTTAACTATTTATTATTCAGAGTCCCAAGGCCATGTTTCTTACAAAAGAGATTATGAAGACATAAAAATGACCGAGAGGTTAAATAAGCTTCACTCAGAGGAAACACAGTTCTTGCCTCTTCCCAACTTTGCCTGAGATTTGAATTTTGTGTAAATTTCAGACCAGGTTTACTAAACATTAACAGTAGTCTGTCATACATGATTTACTAAATACACTTGGAATCTTTCTCTTGGAGATATTCCTCATAATATTATTCTTCAGCTTGGAATTAGACGTTCTTAGATGTATAGTAATGAAGTTTATAAAAATGCATCCATGTATATTCAGTCTCCATTTATCCATTGAGTCCCTTCTTATGTGCCTAACAGAAGTCTCACAGTTGGTCCCTGCTCTCAAGGACAGTTAACAGTAAAGTACCACGAGATAAAATCTAACACCTGTGGATGATAGGTCCTGAATACTGAAGCATTGAGTCACAAAGCTCAATTAATAAAATATAAACTAATTTCAAAGAAGATGAGAAGAAATATAATTTTAGGCAAAATATTACACCAAAATACTTCTAAAATTCACAAAAACTGAATCTAAAATTTAGTTATCATGAAAATTAAATTGATTTTTTTTAAAAATATAGCATCCTTTGGTATAAAGTGTGATTAAATGATTCATACAAAAGAAGCTTCATAGTTTCTGACACAAGTCTGTAATGATTTTAATTATAGAGTTTAGTGGTTTTTTCCCAGTTCATTGACTGTTGTGTCTAAAAATGTAAGCAAAAATATGGAAAACTTGTATGTCCATTTATATGTATTTTCATATCATATATAAAACTTCCAACTTTAGAGTAATTCAATATACATATAATTAATTTTTGAAAAGATAAATGATTCTCTGTCCTGGAAAGAAGCTTACATGATAGGTAATTCATCTTTCAAATTATACATATGAGGAATCTCACGTGAAAAAATCAAATATTTGTCTGTTCTTTCTGATATAGTTAGTGGTGGAATTGGAATTAAAACCCCCACAATCCAGCTCAAAGTCATTTACACTGTACTACACTCTTCAACAAGAAAGACTTTAATTTTTAATAATAAATCATTTTAATATGAAAATTTTATGATATATTATTAATAAAATTGGGATATAATTAGTGTAATTTCTTGCATGATACTCAATATATAAAATACTAGTGTAATCACTTAATTATTAATACATATTTAATATTTCATAATGATTTGAGTGAACTCTGGGAGTTGGTGATGGACAGGGAGGCCTGACCTGCTGTGATTCATGGGGTTGCAGAGTCAGACATGACTGAGAGACTGAACTGAACTGACTGAATGATTACTGATATTATGTCACTCAAATACCAAAACATATTAACTTCAAGCATACCAAAGTCATTTTAATTAGACATCCAAGTATTAAAATATTTGAAAATAAGAGAAATTTTGATTTATTTAATTATATTATGAACATTACCTCACCAAAAGAAAAATATCCACAAGCATTCAGTGGCCCGTTGTTTTATATAAACTAAGATATCTAATTAATACAGCTGCTGTTCTTATCTCATTCTTACTTAAGTACATGTTTTATTATGTAGCAAGTAAATATACCTTCATAAGATATAATTTCAGTTATTTATTATTGATTCATTCAATAAATATCAGTGTGCAGGCACTCATCTGTGTTGTTAGAACCTGTTAGTGAAGAAAAGTAAAATGATCTCTGTGCTCAGCATTCTAGCAGGCAGGCAGAGAATGAATATAAACAAATAAATAAAACAATTCTATACATATAACTAATGTTATAGCAATATTAGTGATTAATATTATAGAAAATTAGATCAGATAAAATGCATCAAGTGACTTGAGGAGACTGCGAAAGTAATACTTGAGTAAAAATATCAGTAAAGGGAAGAAGTCAGATAAGATGATATATGGAGGAAGAACATTCCAGGCAGAAGCAACAGAAAGAACAAGCGTTGTACGGTAGAATGATGCTCTGTACTAGAATCAGAAAGGGGTCCGGTGTTGATACAGAAGAGAGAACATGAAAAAGGGGTCCTCTTCACTTTCTGCCATTAAGGTGGTGTCATCTGCATATCTGAAGTTATTGATATTTCTCCCAGATATCTTGATTCCAGCTTGTGCTTCATCCAGTCTGGCATTTTGCATGACGTAACCTGCATATAAGTTAAATAAGCAGGGTGACAATATACAGCCTTGACGTACTCCTTTCCCAATCTTGAACTAGTCGATTGTTCTGGTCCAGTTCTAGCTGTTGTTTCATGGCCTGCACATAGGTTTCTCAGGAGGCAGATAAGGTGGTCTGGTATTCCCAAGTTTTTAAGAATTTTCCAGACTTTGTTGTGAGCCACACAGTCAAAGGCTTTAGTGTAGTCAATATAGCAGATGTAGACACTTTTATGGAATTTTCTTGCTTTTCCTATTATTCAACAGATGTTGCCAATTTGCTATCTGGTTCCTCTGCCTTTACTGTATCTAGCTTGTACACCTGGAACTTCTCAGTTCATGCACTTGTGTAGCCTAGATTGAAGGATTTTGAGCATTACTTTGCTAACGTGAAATGAGTGCAATTGTGTGGCAGTTTGAACATACTTTGGCATTGCCTTTCTTTAGTATTGAAATGAAAACTGACCTTTTCCAGTCCTGTGGCCAATGCTGAGTTTTCCTAATTTTCTGGCATATTGAGTGCTGCACTTTAACAGCAGCATCTTTTAAGATTTGAAATCAGCATATAGATATTTATAACCAAGAGATAAGATAAAATCACCAGGGGAGAGGATAAGGCAAAAGATGAAGGAATAAGGAGGGAATCCTGAAATATTACAATCATAACTGATTGGAGAGAAACAAAAGGTGAGACAGAACAGTGTGTTTTCTGGAAGTAAAATGTATTTTAAAAAAAAAGAGTTATTCTTGTGACCTAGTCTCTGATACACTTGATGGGAGCAAGTTTGGTGAAACCATGTGGATACAGCTGAATCAGACAAGGCTTAAAAGAGCATAGAAAAAACATAGAAGACATCAGGTAGAGACAATCCTTTCAAGGACTTGTTCATCAAGGAAGAAGAGAGCAGAGAAAAGGAGAATGGTATCTAGAAGAAGATAAATAAATTCAAGATAATAGTTTAATTAAAATAGTAGAACTAACAGGTATTTTGAGGTTTCTCAGCTGATGTAAATGGTAAAGAGCCCACCTGCCAATGCAGGAGCCATGGGTTTGATCCCTGGGTCAGGAAGATCCCATGGAGGAGAAAATGGCAACCAACTCCAGTATTCTTGCTTGAAAAAAAACCATAGACAGAGAAGCCTGGTGGCCTACAGTCCATAGAGGTCACAAAGGGTTGGGCATGACTGAACACACACAACACCCACCCCAACAGATATTTATGTATACTTTGAAATTATTTTGTTGTTGTTGTTCACTCAGTCGTGTCCAACTCTTTGTGACCCCATGAAGTGCAGAATGCCAGGCTTCCGTGTCCTTCACCATCTCCTGGAGCTTGCTCAAAGTCTTGTCCATTGAGTCGATGATGTCATCCAATGATCTCATCCTCTTTCATTCCCTTCTCTTCTTTCTTTCAATCTTTCCCAACATCAGGATCTTTTCTAATGAGTCAGTTCTTCACATCAAGAACTGGCCAAAGTATTGGAGCTTCAGCTTTAGCAACAGCCCTTCCAGTGAATATTCAGGACTAATTTTCTTTACTATTGGCTGGATTGATCTCCTTGCAGTCTAAGTGACTCTCAAGAGTTTTCTCCAACACCACAGTTAAAATCATCAATTCATTGACTCTCAGCTTTTTTTATTGGCCAACTCTCACATCTATACATAACTACTGGAAAAACCATAGCTTTGACTATATGGACATTTGTGGGCAGTGATGTCACTGTTTTGTGTATCTAGATTCATTGCTAGTGTAAAGGAACAAAATTTTTGTATGTTTTGATCTTTCAACTTTTCTGAATTCATTTATTTGTTTTAGCCATTTGTTTTTGTAGATTAGATACACTGTCTAGGTTTATTATAGCTTTTTTTCCAAGGAGTAAGCATCTTTTAATTTCATGGCTGCAGTCACCATCCACAGTGATTTTGGAGCCCAGAAAATATAGCCTGTCACTGTTTCCATTGTTTTCCCATCTATTTGCTGTGAAGCAATGGGACCGGATGCCATGATCTTTGTTTTTGGAATGTTGAGCTTTAAGTCAGGTTTTCCAGTCTCCTCTTTCACCTTCATCAAGAGGCTCATTAGTTCCTCTTCCCTTCTGCCATAAGGGAGGTGTCATTTGCATATGTGAGGTTACTGATATTTCTCACGGTAATCTTGATTCCAACTTGTGCTTCATCCAGGAAATTATTTAGTAAATAAATAAATGATGTAGATAATGTACAGGAGAACTGTGAGACTGAAGACTTAAAGAAAAAAGAATGGACCTTAGTATACATTTCAAAGGGCAGCAGCAGTTAACCTACTGTAACTATTACAGTACCAAAAAATGAAGGTATGGATACTGCTAGGTGAGTAACTGAGTTCTGAGAGCACATGGAGCTCCTTCTGATTGCTACTTTTTTTTTTTTTTTAAGTTAAACATGGAGCAAGGTTGTAAATTAAGATGTACAGAGAAAAAGTGAAAGTTTCAGGAAGTAGGTATGAAATAGTTGTCAAGGAGGTGAAGTAAAAATCCAAAGTTCTGTTAAACTGTTCAGTAGTAGAGTGAAGCTAATAGTAGCAAATTCAATGTATAACTTGTATGCCTGATCATCTTTCTTTGGAATTTTTTGCTCAAAAGTGTTCATCATCACCCAAATTGGAAAAGAAGAAATAAATTTATCTCTCTTTACAGTTTACATGATCTTAATATGTAGAAAATTTTAGAGTTAGAAAAACAAATTGTTAAAACAAATAAATGAATTCAGAAAAGTTGAAAGATCAAAACATAAAAAATTCTTTTCCTTTACACTAACAATGAAATATTCAAAAAGGAAACTAGGAAAAAAATTGCATTTACAATTCCATTTATTCAAAAAACATAGAATACTTAGAAATAAATGCAACCAAAGAGATGAAAGATATGTGTACTTAAAACTTCATAATATTGCTGTAAGAAATTAAAGATGGTACAAACATATTGAAATAAATTTTATTTCCATGGATTAGAAGACTTAAGATGTCAACACTATGTAAAGCAATTTGCAGACTCAGTGCAATCCCTGTCATAATTCTGCTGAGAATTTAGCTAAATTGCTTCATAATATTACTGACTCAGGAGGCACTTTGTATGACTAAGTGGCCTGAAAGGGCCTTGGACTGACTGCTTCTGATGGATAGATGATCTCCTGCCTGCCAGTTCCTTTCCCTTGTGTACCTTTAGATGAGCCCACTAAGCTTACTAACACCCCACCATCACCCTGTTCTCAGTATCTATGACTCTGTTTCTGTTTTCTTATATTTGTTTATCTGTTTTGAATTTTAGATCCATCAACATATAAGTGAAATCATACTGACTTTCTCTTTCTTATTTAACTTGCTATTATAGCCTCCAGCTCCATCCATGTTGGCTACAAATGGCAAAATTTCATTTGTTTTCATGGCTGAGTAATAGTCCCATATCTGTATGTATACATGTGTGTACCAGATCTTGTTATAAAAATTTTTTTGAAGTGTAAATTTGTTAGTTTCAGATATGCAGCATATTAAATATTTTTTCAAATTATATTTCATAATGGGCTATTTTAATATATTTAACACACTTCCCTGTACTGTATGGGCTTCCTTGGTGGCTCAGTGGTAAAGAATTGGCCTGCCACAGCAGGAGACACAAGAGATGGATTCAATTCCTGGGTCAGGAAGATCCACTCCAGAAGGAAATGGAGTATTTTCCTGAATGGCTAATTGATGGACAGTGGAGCCTGGTAGGCCCCTGTCCATGGGTCATGAAGAGTTGAACACAAATTAGTACATACACACAACATGTACTATACAGTAAATCCTTGTTGTTTATCCATGTTCTATATAGGAATTTGTATCTGTTAATCTTATAATAGAAAACAATAGAATGGGAAAGACCAGAGACCTCTCCAAGAAAATTAGAGATACCAGGGGAATATTTCATGCAAAGAGGGGCTCAATAAAGGACAGAAATGGCATGGACTTAAAGGAGCAGAAAATATTAAGAATAGGTGGCAAGAATACAAGAACTATACAAAAAAAGATCTTCGTGATACAGATAGCCACGAAGGTATGATCACCCACCTAGAGCTAGACATCCTGGAATGTGAAGTAAAGTGGGTGTTAGGGAGCATCACCATGAACAAAGCTAGTGGAGGTGATGGAATTCCAGTTGATCTATTTCAAATCCCAAAAGATGATGCTGTGAAAGTACTGCACTCAACATGCCTGCAAATTTGGAAAACTCAGCAGGATTCAGAGGGCTAAAAAAGGTCAGTTTTCATTCCAATCCCAAAGAAAGGCAATGCCAAAGAATGCTCAAACTACTACACAATTGCACTCATCTCACACACTAGTAAAGTAATGCTCAAAACTCTCCAAGCCAGGTTTAAACAGTATGTGAACCATGAACTTCCAGATGTTCAAGCTGTGTTTAGAAAAGGCAGAGGAACCAAAGATCAAATTGCCAACATTTGGATCATAGAAAAAAGCTAGAGAATTCCAAAAAAACATCTATTTCTGCTTTATTGACTATGCCAAAGCTTTTGACTGTGGATCACAACAAGCTGTGGAACATTCTGAAGGAGATGGGAATACCAGACCACCTGACTTGCCTCCTGAGAAATCTGTATGCAGGTCAGGAAGCAACAGTTAGAACTGGATAGGGAACAACAGACTGGTTCCAAATAGTAAAAGGAGTACGTCAAGGCTGTATGTTTTAACCCTGCTTATTTAACTTCTATGCAGAGTACATCTTGTGAAATGCTGGGCTGGATGAAGCACAAGCTGGAATCAAGTTTGCTGAGAGAAATATCAATAACCTCAGATATGCCGACATATCAGCATATGCTGGCATATCGACACCACCCTTACTGCAGAAAGTGAAGAAGAACTAAACAGCCTCTTGAAAGTGAAACAGGAGAGTGAAAAAGTTGGCTTAAAACTCAACATTCAGAAAACGAAGATCATGGCATCCAGTCCCATCACTTCATGGCAAATAGATGAGGAAACAATGGAAACAGTGACAGACTTTATATTCCTGGGCTCCAAACTCACTGCAGATGGCAACTGCAGCCATGAAATTAAAAGACACTTGCTGTCTTTTCACCGTGCTTATATTTTCCTTTGTTGTGCAGAAGTTTTAATTTTAATTAGATCCCATTTGTTTAAAGACAACCTTCTGAATGGGAGAAAATAATATCAAATGAAGCAACTGACAAACAACTAATCTCAAAAATATACAAGCAACTCATGCAGCTCAATTCCAGAAAAATAAACGACCCAATCAAAAAATGGACCAAAGAACTAAATAGACATTTCTCCAAAGAAGACATATGGATGGCTAACAAACACATGAAAAGATGCTCAACATCACTCATTGTTAGAGAAATGCAAATCAAAACCACAATGAGGTACCACTTCACACCAGTCAGAATGGCTGCGATCCAAAAATCTGCAAGCAATAAATGCTGGAGAGGGTGTGGAGAAAAGGGAACCCTCTTACACTGTTGGTGGGAATGCAAACTAGTACAGTCACTATGGATAACAGTGTGGAGATTCCTTAAAAAATTGCAAATAGAACTGCCTTATGACCCAGCAATCCCACTGCTGGGCATACACACCAAGGAAACCAGAATTGAAAGAGACACATGTACCCCAATATTCATCACAGCACTGTTTATAATAGCCAGGACATGGAAACAACCTAGATGTCCATCAGCAGATGAATGGATAAGAAAGCTGTGGTGCATATACACAATGGAGTATTACTCAGCTGTTAAAAAGAATACATTTGAATCAGTTCTGATGAGATGGATGAAACTGGAGCCGATTATACAGAGTGAAGTAAGCCAGAAAGAAAAACACCAATACAGTATACTAACACATATATATGGAATTTAGAAAGATGGCAATGATGACCCTGCATGCAAGACAGCAAAAAAGACACAGATGTGTAGAGCGGACTTTTGGACTCAGAGGGAGAGGGAGAGGGTGGGATGATTTGGGAGAATGGCATTGAAACATGTATACTATCATGTAAGAATTGAATCGCCAGTCTATGTCCGATGCAGGATACAGCATGCTTGGGGCTGGTGCAAGGTGATGACCCAGAGGGATGTTATGGGGAAGGAGGTGGGAGGGAGGTTCATGTTTGGGAATGCATGTACACCCATGGTGGATTCATGTCAATGTATGGCAAAACCAATACCGTATTGTAAAGTAAAAATTAAAAAAAAAAAAAAAAAAAAAAAGACACTTGCTCCTTGGAAGAAAAGCTATGACCAACCTAGATAGCATATTAAAAAGTAGAGATATTACTTTGCCAACAAAGGTCCAACTAGTCAAAGCTATAGTGTTTCCATAGTAGTCATATATGGATATGAGAGATGAACTGTAAAGAAAGATGAGCACTGAAGAATTGATTCTTTTGAACTGTGATGTTGGAGAAGACTCTTGAGAGTCCCCTGGACTGCAAGGAGATCCAACCAGTCAATCCTAAAGGAAATCAGTTCTGAATATTCATTGGAAGGACTGATGCTGAAGCTGAAACTGCAATACTTTTGCCACCTGAGGTAAAGAACGTACTCATCTGAAAAGACCTAGTTGTTGGGAAAGATTGAAAGCAGGAGGAGAAGGGAACAATAGAGGATGAATTGGTTGCATGGCATCACCGACTCGGTGGGCATGAGTTTGAGCAAGCTCCGGGAGTTGGTGAAGGACAGTGAAGCCTGCCGTGCTGCAGTCCATGGGTTCACAAAGAGATGGTCACAACTCAGCAACTGAACTGAGGTAATATTCTTTAAAAAATAAATTTCTCTATTTTTAGTTTTAAGGACTATAGCTTCATAATACTGTTTCAGCCTCTAATTTTTATTTCTTTAAAAGTAATTTTTTTTTTTTTTGCTTGGGAGACTGAGATAATATTGCTATAATTGATATCAGTGAATGTTCTCTCTTATATATTGGTCTTTCGACAATTTGAGTTTATTTTAGCATATAATGTGAGCTAGTTTTCTAATCTCATCGATCTACATATGGCTCTCCAACTTTACCAAACTACTTATTGAAGACGCTATCTTTTCTCCATTGTAAATTCTTGCCTCCTTTGTTGTAGATTAATTTTCTTTAGGTGTGTGGATTTATTTTGGGAGGCTCTTTATTCTGTTCCATTGATCTGTATGTTTAGTTCATTGATATTTAAAGTAATTAATGATAGGTATATATTTCTTACCATTTTACTTCTTGCTGCCACTTTTTATTGTAGCTTTTTTTGTTTCTTTCTTCACTTTCTTCTTTTGTATTATGATGATTTTCTTTTGTACTATTCTTGATTTCCTTTATTTCTAGTTTTTTTCAATCTTTTGTGTATTTTGATTTGTGGTTACCATAGAGTAGAAGTATGTTGATCCATAACTTAATTTAAATGGATTGGCTTTCCAGTTGAAACATATTCTAAAATATTTATATTTTTATACTCCCTCCCTCATATTTTATGATTTTAATATCCCATTTCATATTGTTATCTTTTACAGTTTAATATCACTTCAGTTCAGTTCAGTCGCTCAGTCGTGTCTGACTCTTTGAAACCCCATGAACCGCAGCATGCCAGGCCTCCCTGTCTATCGCCAACTCCCAGAGTCTACCAAAACCCATATTCATTGAGTCAGTGATGCCATCCAACCATCTCATCCTCTGCCGTCCCCTTCTCTTCCCGTCCTCAATCTTTCCCAGCATCAGGCTCTTTTCAAATGAGTCAGCTCTTCGCATCAGATGGCCAAAAGATTGGAGTTTCAGCTTAAACATCAGTTCTTCCAATGAACACCCAGGACTGATCTTTAGGATGGACTGGTTGGATATCTTTGCAGTCCAGGGGACTCTCAAGAATCTTCTCCAACACCACAGTTCAAAAGCATCAATTCTTTCCTGTATATTATTTTTTTCTATTCAGAGAAATCCATTCAATATTTTTTTAGGTTAGGCTTAATATTCAGCCTTCTCTAGTGGCTCAAAAGTTGAAGCATCTGCCTGCCATGTGGGAGACCTGGGTTCGATCCCTGGGTCAGGAAGATGCCTGGAGAAGGAAATGGCAACCCACTTCAATACCCTTGTCTGGAAAAATCCCATGGACGAAGAAGCCTGGTAGGCTACTGTCCATGGGGTCACAAAGAGTCAGACACGACTGAGCAACTTTACTTTCACTAATATTCAGTCAGTTCACTTCAGTCTCTCAGTTGTGTCCAACTCTTTGTGATCCCATGGACTGCAGCACACCAGGCTTAATATTACTAAATTTATTTATTTTTTGCTTGTCTGACAATTTCTTTATCTTTCCTTGTAAATGCTAATCATGTTAAGTAGGGATTCCTGGTTTACAGATTTTTCCCTGTTAAAACTTTGAATATATCACACATCTCCCTTTGGCCTGAAGAGTTTCTCATAGAAATCAACTGATAGCCTTATGGGGGTTTCCTTGTAGCTGACTTTTTCTCTTGCTGACTGTAGAATTCTCTTTATCTTTCATTTTTACCATTTTAATTATGGTATATCTTGGTGTGGATCTATTTGTATTTATCTTGTTTGGCACTCTCCTTTCTTCTTGTAGTTGGATATGTTTCCTCTTTAGGTTCGAGACGTTTTCAGCCACAATTTCTTCAAATAAATTTTTAAATTAATTTATTTTTTAATTGAAGGATAAATGCTTTACAGAAATTTGCTGCTTTCTCTCAAACATTAGCATGAATCAGTCATAGGTATACATATGTCCCCTTCTTCTTGAACCTCCCTCTCTTCTTCCTCTCCATTGCTGCCCCCCTACCCCAGCCCCATGTGAACAGAGCACATGTTTGAGTACCCTGAGACATACAGCAAATTCCCACTGGCTATCTATTTTACATATAGTAATGATAAATTTCTATGTTACTTTCTCCATACATGTCATCCTCCCTTCTCCTCTCCCCATGTCCATAACTCTGTTCTGTATGTCTGTTTCTCCACTGCTACTCTGTAAATACAGTCATTAGTACCACTTTTCTAGATTCCATATGTATGCATTAGTATATGGTATTTATCTTTCTCCTCTGACTTACATCATTTTGTATAATAGGCTGTATGTTCATCCACCTCAACAGAACAGAACCAAATATGTTCCTTTTTATGGCTGAGTAATATAGGGGAATGGAATGCAAAAGTAAGAAGTCAAGAAATACCTGGAGTAACAGGCAAATTTGGCCTTGGAGTACAGAATGAATCAGGGCAAAGGCTAATAGAATTCTGCAAAGTGAACACACTGGTCATAGCAAATACTCTCTTCCAACAACACAAGACTCTTCACATGGACATCACCTAATGGTCAACACCAAAATCAGATTGATTATATTCTTTGCCACCAAAGATGGAGAAGCTCTGTACAGTCAGCAAAAACAAGACTGGGAGCTGACTGTGGCAAATATCATGAACTCCTTATTGCCAAATTCAGACTTAAATTGAAGAAAGTAGGGAAAACCACTAGACCATTCAGGTATGACCTAAATCAAATCCCTTATGACTATAGAGTGGAAGTGAGAAATAGATTTAAGGGACTAGATCTGATAGAATGCCTGATGAACTATGGATGGAGGTTCATATAACATTGCACAGGAGACAGGAATCAAGACCATCTCAAGAAAGATAAATGCAAATAAGCAAAATGGCTGTCTAAGGAGGCCTTAAAAATAGCTTTGAAAAGAAGAGAAGCAAAAAGCAAAGGAGAAAAGGAAAGATAACTTGAATGCAGAGTTCCACAGAATAGCAAGAAGAGATAAGAAAACCTTCCTCAGCAATCAATGCAAAGAAATAGAGGAAAACAATTGAGTGGGAAAGACTAGAGATCTCATCAAGAAAATTAGAGATACCAAGGAAACATTTCATGCAAAGATGGGCTCAATAAAGAACAAAAATGGTATGGACCAAACAGAAGCAGAAGATATTAAGAAGATGTGGCAAGAATACACAGAAGAACTGTACAAAAAAGATCTTCACAACCCAGATAAACATGATGATGTGATCACTCACACTCACCTAGAGCCAGACAGCCTGGAATGTGAAGTCAAGTGGGTCTTAGGAAGCATCACTACGAACAAAGCTAGTGGAGGTGATGGAATTCCAGTTGAGCTATTTCAACTCCTAAAAGATGATGCTGTGAAAGTGCTGCACTCAAAATGTCAGAAAATTTGCAAAACTCAGCAGTGGCCACAGGACTAAAAAAGATCAGTTTTCATTCCAATCCCAAAGAAAGGAAATGCCAAAGAATGCTCAAACTACCACACAATTGCACTCATCTCACACACTAGTAAAGTAATGCTCAAAATTCTCCAAGCCAGGCTTCAGCAATATGTGAATTGTGAACTTCCAGATGTTCAAGCTGGTTTTAGCAAAGGCAGACGAACCAGAGATCAAATGGCCAACATCCGCTGGATCATTGAAAAATAAAGAGAGTTCCAGGAAAATATCTATTTCTGCTTTATTGACTATGCCAAAGCTTTTGACTGTGTGGATCACAATAAACTATGGAAAATTCTGAAGGAGATGGGAATATCAGACCACCTGATCTGACTCTTGAGAAACCTATATGCAGGTCAGGAAGCAACAGTTAGAACTGGACATGAAACAACAGACTGGTTCCAAATCGGGAAAGGAGTACGTCAAGGCTGTATATTGTCACCCTGCTTATTTAACTTATATGCAGAGTATACCATGAGAAATGCTGGGCTGGAGGAAGCACAAGCTGGAATCGAGATCGCTGGGAGAAATATCAATAGCCTCAGATATGCAGATGACATCACCCTTATGGCAGAAAATGAAGAAGAACTAAAGAGGCTCTTGATGAAAGTGAAAATTCAGTTCAGTTCAGTTGCTCAGTCGTATCCAACTCCCTGCAACCCCATGAACCACAGGCATGCCAGGCCTCCCTGTCCATTACCAACTCCCAAAGTCCACCCAAACCCATGTCCATCGAGTAGGTGATGCCATCCAACCATCTCATCCTCTGTCCTCCCCTTCTCCTCCTGCCCTCGATCTTTCCCAGCATCAGGGTCTTTCCAATGAGTCAGCTCTTCGCATCAGGTGGCCAAAGTATTGGAGTTTCAGCTTCAACATCAGTCCCTACAATGAATACCCAGGACTGATCTCCTTTAGGATGGACTGGTTGGATCTCCTTGCAGTCCAAGGGACTCTCAAGAGTCTTCTCCAATGCCACAGTTCAAAAACATCAATTCTTTGGTGCTCTGCTTTCTTTATAGTCCAACTCTCATATCCATACATGGCCACTGGAAACACCATAGCCTTGACTAGACAGAACTTTGTTGGCAAAGTAATGTCTCTGCTTTTTACTATGATGTCTAGAAAGTGAAATAGGAGAGTGAAAAATTTGGCTTAAAGCTCAACATTCAGAAAACTAAGATCAATGGCATTTGGTCCCATCGCTCCATGGCAAATAGATGGGGAAATAGGGGAAACAGTGGCTGATTTTATTTCTTTGGACTCCAATATCACTGTAGATGGTGATTGCAGCCATGAATTTAAAAGATGCTGAGGTGGTCCTAAGATGGCTGAAGAATAGGAGGAATAGGGCAGATCACTTTCTTCCCCACAAATTCATCAAAAGAACATTTGAACGCTGAGTAAATTCTGCAAAACAGCTTCTGAATGCTGGCAGAGGACATCAGGCACCCAGAAAAGCAGCCAATTGTCTTCAAAAGGAGGTAGGAAAAATATAAAAGATTAAAAGGGAGACAAAAGAGGTAGGGATTCAGCTCCATCCTGGGAAGGGAGTCTAAAAAAGATAGGCTTCCAAACGCCAGGAAACACTCTCACTGCCAAGTCTGTGGTGAGCCTTGGAACCACCAAGGGCAACATAGCTGGGAGGAGGAATAAATACATAATCAAAACCCACAGATTATGTGCCCAACAGTAACTCCTTCCGCAGAGAATCAATGCATATGCCTGAATCTTTCACTAGCAAGTGGGGGCTGGATGGAGAGGCGTGGGCTGCATTGCTTAAAGACCGGGCCTGAATGCCCCAAAGGCGCTCTGAGGGAACTAACTTGGGATACTAAACCAAACTCTGGGATAGCTACCATGGAAAAAGCCCTAACCTAAGACACCACCAGGCCCACTCACAGAACAAAGGACTGACTAGAGCTACGTGAAAAGCCCTAACCTAAGATACCATCAGGCCCACTCACTGAACCAAGGACTGAGCAGAGCTAGCCAGCTGTAGACCGGCACATCCCCCTCTGGTGACAGGCAGGCGAGGACAGTCAGAGCTGGAAGGAGGCAATTGCGACCCCAGAGCGGCATTATCTACCAAACTGCAAGCAGGCTTTGTCGCTAACTAAGACTTCTTGGGATTCTAGATGGTCAATATTCACCTGAGAATGTGCGCCGGTTGTACACCCAGAAAACCGAGCGGCAGGGATGGGGTAGGTGATAAGTCACAGAGACCACGCTCGCCAAACACCTGGTCACTTGAGCTGCTCGGAACTGGGAAGGGCACAAAACACAGGTCCAACCAAGTCTGTGCCTCTGAGGACCACCCGAGTACCTGAATCTGAGCAGCTTAGACCTGGGAAGTGCATATAACCCAGGGCAGGCTTCAGACAATTCCCAGCAGAGCAATCTAGAGCCTAAACAGTGTAGATAGAGAAAGCACATATGCCATGAGCGGGGGCAAACCCAGTGTGGCCAAGACACTGCGAGCACACACCAGTGTTATCTGTTTACAGCATCCCTCCCTCCCCACAACACGACAGAACAAGTGAGCCTAAAAAAGTGTTCACCACGGCCCCCTTGTGTCAGGGCGGAAATTAGACACTGAAGAGACCAGCAAACAGAAGAAGCAAAACAGAGGGAACCGCCTTGGAAGTGACAGGTGCAATAGATTAAAACCCTGTAGTTAGTACCGACTACATAGGAAGGGGCCTATAGATCTTGAGAAATATAAGCTGGATCAAGGAACTATCCTAAAATGAACTGACCCCACACTGCCCACAATAACACCAGAGAAAGTCCTAGATATATTTTTACTATTTTTACTATCATTCTTCATTTTTTTATTTTTAAATCCTCTATTACTCCTTTAATTTTCATTTTTATAACCTCCTATTACTTTTCAAGAGAGAGAGAGAGAGAGAGAGACCCTATTTTTAATATTATAATTTTGTGACTTTGGTTTTTTCTTTTCTTTAATATTGTATTTTTGAAAATCCAACCTCTACTCTAGATTTTTAATCTTTGCTTTTTGGTATTTGTTATCCATTTTGTATCTCTAAGAATTCAATCTTTAGTACCCATTTTTACTTGGGAATGACATTACTGGCTTGACTGCTCTCTCCCCCTTTGGACTCTCCTTTTTCTCAACCAGGTCACCTCTATTTCCTCCATCCCCCTTCTCTTCTCTACCCAACTCTGTGAATCTCTTTGTCTGTTCTGGACGGTGGAGAACACTTAGGGAACTGATTACTGGCTGGATCTGTCTCTCTCCTTTTGATTCACCCCCTTTATCCTCCTAGCCACCTCTGTCTCCTTCCTCCCTCTTCCCTTCTCTGTATAATTCCGTGAACATCTGTGAGTGGTCCAGACTGTGGAGAGCACATAAGGAAGTTATTACTGGCCAGCTTGCTCTCTCTTCTTTTGATTCCCCCTCTTCTTCTCCTGGTCACCTCTAACTCCATCCTCCCTCTTCTCTTCTCCATGTAACTCTGTGAATCTCTCTTGCTGTCCCTCACTGTGGAGAAACTTTTCATCTTTAACCTAGATATTTTATCAATGGTGCTGTATAGATGGAGAAGTCTTCAGGCTACTGTAAAAATAAGACTGAAAACCAGAAGCAGGAGGCTTAAGTCCAAATCATGAGAAGACCAGAGAACTTCTGATTCCAGGGAACATTAATCAACAGGAGCTTAGCAAACACCTCCATACCTACACGGAAACCAAGCACCACCCAAGGCCCAACAAGTTCCAGAGCAAGACATACCATGCAAATTCTCCAGCAACACAGGAACATAGCCCTGAGTTTCAGTATACAGTCTGCCCAAAGTCACTCGAAACCCATTTACATATCATAACTCATTACTGGACAGTTCATTGCACTCCAGAGAGAAGAAATCCAGCTCTATCCACCATAACACTGACACAAGGTTCCCTAACCAGGAAACCTTGACAAGCCACCCGTACAACCCCACCCACAGCAAGGAAACTCCACAATAAAGAGAACTCCACAAACTGCCAGAATACAGAGAGGCCACCCCAAACACAGCAATATAAACAAGATGAAGAGACAGAGGAATACCCAGCAGGTAAAGGAACACGACAAATGCCCACCATACCAAACAAAAGAGAAAGAGATAGGGAATCTACCTGATAAAGAATTCCAAATAATGATAGTAAAAATGATCCAAAATCTTGAAAACAAAATGGAATCACAGATAAATAGCTTGGAGATAAGGATTGAGAGGATGCAAGAAAGGTTTAACAGGGACCTAGAAGAAATTTTAAAAAAAAGTCAATATATAACAAATAATGCAATAAATGAGATGAAAAACACTCTGGAGGGAACAAATAGTAGAATAACAGAGGCAGAAGATAGGATTAGTGAGGTAGAAGATAGAATGGTAGAAATAAATGAATCAGAGAGGAAAAAAGAAAAATGAATTAAAAGAAATGAGGACAATGTCAGAGACCTCTAGGACAATGTTAAATGTCCCATCATTCGAATCATAGGAGTCCCAGAAGAAGAAGACAAAAAGAAAGACCATGAGAAAATACTTGATGAGATAATAGTTGAAAACTTCCTTAAAATGGGGAAGGAAATAATCACCCAAGTCCAGGAAACCCAGAGAGTCCTGATAGGATAAACGCAAGGTGAAACACCCCAAGACACACATTAATCAAATTAACAAAGATCAAATACAAAGAACAAATACTAAATGCAGCAAGGGAAAAACAACAAATGACACACAGTGGATTCCCATAAGGATAACAGCTGATCTTTCAATAGAAACTCTTTAGGCCAGAAGGAAATGGCAGGACATACTTAAAGTGATGAAAGAAAATAACCTACAGCCCAGATTACTGTACCCAGAAAGGATCTCCTTAAAATATGAAGGAGAAATCAAAAGCTTTACAGACAAGCAAAAGCCGAGAGAATTCAGCACCACCAAACCAGCTCTCCAACAAATGCTAAACAATCTTCTCTAGACAGGAAACACAAAAAGGGTGTATAAACTCGAACCCAAAACAATAAAATAAATGGCAACGGGGATCATACTTATGAATAATTACCTTAAATGTAAATGGGTTGAATGCCCCAACCAAAAGACAACACTGGCTGAATGGATACAACACAAGACCCCTATATATGTTGTCTACAAGAGACCCACCTCAAAACAAGGGACACATACAGACTGAAAGTGAAGGGCTGGAAAAAGATATTTCATGCAAATAGAGACCAAAAGAAAACAGGAGTAGCAATACTCATATCAGATAAAATAGACTTTAAAACAAAGGCTGTGAAAGGAGACAAAGAAGGACACTACGTAATGATCAAAGGATCAATCCAAGAAGAAGATATAACAATTATATATGCACCCAACACAGGAGCACCACAATATGTAAGACAAATGCTAATGAGTATGAAAGAGGAAATTAACAATAACAGAATAATAGTGGGAGACTTTAATACCCCACTCACAGCTATGGATAGAGCAACTAAACAGAAAATTAATAAAGAAACACAAACTTTAAATGATACAATAGACCAGTTAGACCTAATTGATATCTACAGGACATTTCACACAAAAACAATTAATTTCACCTTTTTCTCAAGTGCACACAAAACCTTCTCTAGGATAGCTCGCATCCTGCACCATAAATCTAGCCTTGGTAAATTTAAAAAAAAAAAAAAAATTGAAGTCATTCCAAGCATCTTTTTGACCACAATGAAGTAAGATTAGATCTCGATTACAGGAGAAAAACTATTAAAAATTTCAACATATGGAGGCTGAACAACATGCTGCTGAATAACCAACAAATCACAGAAGAAATCAAAAAAGAAATCAAAATATGCATAGAAATGAATGAAAACGAAAACACAACAACCCAAAACCTGTAGGACACTGAAAAACCAGTGCTAAGGGGAAGGTTCATAGCAATACAGGCATATCCCCAGAAACAAGAAAAAAAAATAAATAACCTAACTCTAAACCTAAAGCAACTAGGAAAGGAAGAAATGAAGAATTCCCAGGGTTATTAGAAGGAAAGAAATCTTAAAAATTAGTGCAGAAATAAATGCCAAAAAAAAGAGAGAGAGAGAGACCATAGCAAAAATCAACAAAGCCAAAAGCTGGTTCTTTAAGAGGATAAATAAAATTGACAAACTATTAGCCAGACTCACCAAAAAGCAAAGGGAGAACAATCAAATCAATAAAATTAGAAATAAAATGGAGAGATCACAACAGACAACACAGAAATACAAAGGATCATAAGATACTACTATCAGCAATCATATACCAATAAAATGGACAACGTGGAAGAAATGGACAAATTCTTGGAAAAGTACAACTTTCCAAAACTGAACCAGGGAGAAATAGAAAATCTTAACAGACCCATCACAAGCATGGAAATTGAAACTGTAATCAGAAATCTTCCAGCAAACAAAAGCCCAGGTCCAGGTGGTTTCACAGCTTAATTCTATCAAAAATTTAGAGAAGCGCTAACACCTATCTTACTCAAACTCTTCCAGAAAATTGCAGAGGAAGGTAAACTTCCAAACTCATTCTACAAGGCCACCATCACCCTAATACCAAAACCTGACAAAGATGCCAAATAGAAAAGAAAACTATAGGCCAATATCACTGATGAACATAAATGCAAAAATCCTTAACAAAATTCTAGTATTCAGAATCCAACAACACATTAAAAAGATCATACACCATGACCAAGTGGGTTTTATCCTAGGGATGCAAGGATTCTTCAATATCTGCAAATTAGTCAATGTAATTCACCATATTAACAAATTGAAAAATAAAAGACACATGATTATCTCAGTAGATGCAGAGAAAGCCTTTGACAAAATTCAACATCCATTTATGATACAAACTCTCAAGAAAGCAAGAATAGAAGGAGCAAAATCAACATAATAAAAGCTATATATGACAAACCCACAGCAAACATTATCCTCAGTGGTGAAAAACTGAAAGCATTCCCCTGAAGTCAGGAACAAGACAAGGGTGCCCACTTTCACCACTACTATTCAACATAGTTTTGGAAATTTTGGCCACAGCAATCAGAGAAGAAAAATAAATAAAATGATTCCAAATTGGAAAAGAAGTAAAACTCTCACTGTTTGCAGATGACATGACCCTCTACATAGAAAACCATAAAGACTCCACCAGAAAATTACTAGACTTAATCAATGAATATAGTAAAGTTGCAGGATACAAAATCAACACACAGAAATCCCTTGCATTCCGATACACTAATAAAGAGAAAATAGAAAGAGAAATTAAGGAAACAATTCCATTCACCATTGCAATGAAAAGAATAAAATACTTAGGAATATATCTACCTAAAGAAGCAAAAGATCTATATATATATATAAAACTATAAAACACTGGTGAAAGAAATCAAAGAGGACACTAATAGATGGAGAAATATACCATGTTCATGGATCAGAAGAATCAATATAGTGAAAATGAATATACTCCTGAAAGGAATCTATAAATTCAATGCAATCCTTATCAAGCTACCAATGGTATTTTACACAGAGCTAGAACAAACAATTTCACAATTTGTATGGAAATACAAAAAACCTCGAATAGCCAAAGCAATCTTGAGAAAGAAGAATGGAACTGAAGGAATCAACCTGCCTGACTTCAGGCTCTACTACAAAGCCACAGTCATCAAGACAGTATGGTACTGGCACAAAGACAGAAATATAGATCAATGGAACAAAATAGAAAGCCCAGAGATAAATCCATGCACCTATGGACAACTTATATTTGATAAAGGAGGCAAGAATATACAATGGATTAAAGATAATCTCTTTAACAAGTGGTGCTGGGAAAACTGGTTGAACGCTTGTAAAGAATGAAACTAGAACAGTTTCTAACACCATACACAAAAATAAACTCAAAATGAATTAAAGATCTAAATGTAATACCAGAAACTATAAAACTCCTAGAGGAGAACAGGCAAAAACTCTCAGACATAAATCACAGCAGATTCCTCTGTGACCCACCTCACAGAATATTGGAAATAAAAGCAAAAATAAACAAGTGGGACCTAATTAAAATTAAAAGCTTCTGCACAACAAAGGAAACTATAAGTACGGTGAAAAGACAGCCTTCAGAATGGGAAAAAATAATAGCAAGGAGCAACTGACAAATAATTAATCTCAAAAATATACAAGCAACTCCTGCAGCTCAATTCCAGAAAAGTAAACAACTCAAGAAAAAAAAAAAATGGGCCAAAAAACCAAACAGACATATTTCTCCAAAGAAGACATACAGATAGCTACCAAACACATGAAAAGATGCTCAATATCACTCATTATCAGAGAAATGCAAATCAAAACCACAATGAGGTACCATTTCACGCCAGTCAGAATGGCAGCGAACCAAAAGTCTACAAGCAATAAATGCTGGAGAGGGTGTGGAGAAAACGGAACCCTTTTACCCTGTTGATTGGAATGCAAACTAGTACAGCCACTATGGAGAACAGTGTGGAGATTCCTTAAAAAACTGGAAATAGAACTGCCATACGACCCAGCAATCCCACTGCTGGGCATACACATTGAGGAACAGAATTGAAAGAGACACGTGTACCCCAATGTTCATCGCAGCACTGTTTATAATAGCCAGGACATGGAAACAACCTAGATGTCCATCAGCAGATGAATGGATAAGAAAGCTGTGGTACATATACACAATGGAATATTACTCAGCCATTAAAAAGAATACATTTGAATCAGTTCTAATGAGGTGGATGAAACTGGAGCCAATTATACAGAGTGAAGTAAGCCAGAAAGAAAAACACCAATACAGTATACTAATGCATATATATGGAATTTAGAAAGATGGTAATGATAACCCTGTATGTGAGACAGCAAAAGAGACACAGATGTATAGAACAGTCTTTTGGACTCTGTGGAAGAGGGCGAGGATGGGATGATTTGGAGAATGGCATTGAAGCATGTGTAATATCATATGTGAAATGAATTGCCAGTCTAGGTTAGATGCATAATACAGAATCCTTGGGGCTGGTGCACTGGGATGACCCAGAGGGATGGTATGGGGAGGGAAGTGGGAGGGGGGTTCAGTATGGAGAACACGTGTATACCCGTGGTGGATTCATGTTGATGTATGGCAAAACCAATACAATATTGTAAAGTAATCAACCTCCAACTAATAAAAACAAATTTATATTGAAAAAAAGAAATTAAAAGATGCTTACTGTTTGGAAGGAAAGTTATGACCAACCTAGACAGCATATTTAAAAACATAGACATTACTTTGCCAAAAATGGTCCATCTCATCAAGACTATGGGTTTTGCAGTAGTCATGTATGGATAAAAGAGTTGGACTATAAAGAAAGGTGAATGCCAAAGAATTGATGCTTTTGAACTGTGGTGGTGGAGAAGACTCTTGAGAGTCCTTTGGATGCCAAGGAGATACAGCCAGTTTAACCTAAAGGAGATCAGTCTTGGGTGAACTGATGTTGAAGCTGAAGGTCCAATACTTTGGCAACCTGATGCGAAGAGCTGACTCATTTGAAGAGACCCTGATACTGGGAAAGATTGAAGGCAGGAGAAGGGGACAACAGAGGATGAGATGGTTGGATGGCATCACTGATTCAATGGAGGTGGGTTTGGGTGGACTTGGTAGTTGGTGATGGACAGGGAGTCCTGGCGTGCTGCGATTCGTGGGATCGCAAAGAGTCGGACACGACTGAGAGACTGAACTGAACTGAACTGAATACTAAATACAGTAAATAATGTTTATTTTCTATTTATTGTAACTGGTGAAAAAAGTAATGTTTATACACATGCTGCTGCTGCTGCTAAGTCGCTTCAGTCGTGTCCGACTGTGTGCGACCCATAGATAGCAGCCCATCAGGCTCCACCGTGCCTGGGATTCTCCAGGCAAGAACATTGGAGTGGGTGCATCCTCCAATGCGTGAAAGTGAAGTCGCTCAGTCGTGTCCGACTTCTAGCGACCCCATGGACTGCAGCCTACCAGGCTCCTCCGTCCATGGGGTTTTCCAGGCAAGAGTACTAGAGTGGGGTGCCGTTGCCTTCTCCATTATACACATGAAATGTTTGCTAATATTAACTTGCATTCATAAACTGATTTTGTTATTATATGACTTTAAAAAAATAATTATTCAATGATTAAAGTGTTTTATAAAGAACTGATTATTCATATATGTTGTAACCCTGGAGTCACAAGTGTCTGTTTGTAATTTATTTGTACATATATCAATTTTAACCATAATATTAGCCTTATTATTTTAATAAGGATTGTCTTTCTATGATAAATGTGGGACTCTTTAATCCCAGATATAATTAAGGCATGTTGGTGCATTGTACAGGTTGTCTAAAATGACAAAATAATGGCTCTAAAGGCAACTCTTAAGAGACTATTTCATGTATTTTAATATAGCTAAAAATACTTAAAGTAGTATCTCAGACTCTTTTCTTATAAATAGTGCACATATTGTTTCTCATTTCCCAATTACATTTGGGAAAGATAATTTTTAATTTTTTCTAGTTTATAGGTGTCGTGTTCTAGGAGCTGGAAATTCTTATGTAAAACAAAGTAAAATACAAGAAATAAATGTAAACTGTAAGATCTTTCATCCTTATATTCATTTATTCACTCACCATGGCAGTTGGCTGGGATACAGCATATTTTAAAAATTAAAATTGTGATTCACTTTTTACTTGAATATTTTTGGCAATTAAAGTAAAAGAAACATGATTGGGAACATAATTTGTACCATCATTAACAGAGCAGTCTGCTTTATAGATCAAGATTTTGTACTTAGGTCTCATATAAGAAGTGATATAATGATTAATATTATAAGCCATCCAACTTCCACTTGAAGCATGCATATAGTGTTTGGATAATGAGAAAATTGTGTACAATAAAATGGACATATGTTGAAGTATGAACTGTTTTCTGAATATCACAGATAGAATTATAATCTCCAGCATGATAGGAGAAAGCCAGGCTACTACCCAGGGAGGAGTTCTACAGGCTTAACTTTTATTTTAATGTTGAAATGAATGTCTTCAGAATGTTGTTTCATAAAAATGTACATCTTGAGCTTTACATAATTTTAGATTCCTGACATTTTTTACCTCCCCCAGTGCTCAGAGGTTCAGTTACATCTATATTATCTCAGGGATCTACTGGATCCCTGAGGATTTACTTTAATTTTCATTTTGGTTGGTACAATTTTATTATGCATGTAATAGATCTACAGCCATAATAATTTGCCTGCCTTCACTAATGGAGTTATTTCTCAGGATCCCTAGGTTTTTGTTTTGTTTGTTGTTGCTAGCTATACACGTTTACTTACATTACAGAATCAGACTAATATCAAGTAAACTGGCTGAAAACACATTTTCCCAGGAAGTCCTAAGTATTTGATGATTTTGCAGAATGCTTTTTTTGTATGGAATGCATGTATTCTGTCATAGCAAAATTATCTGTGTACATTTTCCTCAAACTGGTCTGCACCCAGACATCTCTTCGAGAAAATTAGAGATACCAATTCATGAACTGCAATTGAATTCTTGCAATTCATGGAAAGATTGGCACGATAAAGGACAGAAATAGTATGGACCTAATAGAAGATATTAAGAAGTGGCAAGAATGCACACAAGAAATGTACAAAAAGATCTTAATGCTATGATGTGTGGGATCCCATGCTTACAGATTTCATAAGCCCATGAATAGTGGCTGTGGGTGAGTCTTGTGAGATGAAAATACAAACCTAGATTCAGGAATTTGTTCTCTATCCTTATGAGAACAAAATGCTGGACCTTTCAAGATGGAAATGCTCAATGCATTCAACTTGCTGCCAGGTGCAATTTTTTGTCTACCCATGTAGTAGTGTCATTATCATTTTCTTAGCATCAGTCTTTGTTGCAGACTGGTTGGATATTCAGAAGTATCAGTGGATAGATTAGTAACTAAAATTTCAGTGAAATCAGTATCTTTGATAGAGAAATAAATTCAAAACACCTATTTTATACTATTACATTGAATTTTGTTTAATACATAGAAGAATAATAATACATTAGAGAGTGTGTGCTAATTTGCTTCAGTTGTATCTGGCTCTTTGTGACCCTATGGACTGTAGCCCACCAGGATCCTCTGTCCATGGGATTTTCCCAGCAAGGATACTAGAGTAGATTGCCATTTCCTACTCCAGGGGGTCTTCCTGACCCAGGAATTGAAGCTGTATCGCTTTGGTCTCCTTCATCAGCAGGCAAGTTCTTTACCACCAGCACCACCTGGGAAGCCCAAGCAGAAAAAACAATCTGGATTTCTCAGAGAAATCCAGATATTGAGAATGAGAACTCTGCAAATCCAGATTGTTTTTCCTGATTTTCCTGATTTTTAGGAAGTATTAAGATTAAATTTTGGTTAAATCACATTTTTTAAATTAACTTATTTTTTATTGAAGGATAATTGCTTTACAGAATTTTGTTGTTTCTGTCAAACCTGAACATGAATCAGCCATTCAGTTCAGTTCAGTCTCTCAGTCGTGTCTGACTCTTTGTGACCCCATGAATGGCAGCACGTCAGGCCTCCCTGTCCATCACCAACTCCCAGAATCAGCCATAGGTACACATATATCCTTCCCTTTTCAACTTCCCTCTCATCTCTCTCCCCATCTCACCTCTCTAGGTTGATATACAGAGCTCCTGTTTGAGTTTCAGAAATTCTTAACCTAGTATTCTTTTGACATCACAACATTTCTTAGGCCTCTTTCTATATCTTTTGCTGTATATAATTTCCAATATTATTGAATATGAAATATTCATATCAATTTTAATTGTCCTGAGATTATATTCATATGCTTATCTTTACTAAGGCAAAAAATGTGAATTTCATGTTTAAAAGAAGAAAACAGTTAGAATGAAAACAACTAGATGTAAAAATCAGCAATAGAGGTGAAATATATTGTTCAAAAAAAATTCAAAATAGGGATGGAGGTTTAAAGTAACAATTATACATGAAGCTTACAAGTGGCAAATTATAAGGCTAACCATGTCAATTTACCTGTCAAGGTCAACTTATCAATAAATCATCATGCTTTATTAACTGCATCTATCTGGAAATATACTTGACATATATCCTTAAGGACATTCGACTCCAGCATAGGCATGCATCTATGCATTCTACGTATTATCTAGTTGTTTTTAGGTCTTACTTACCTAAAGCTAGAAAAAATATAGCCTTTTAAGTCTAGTTGAATTTGGCCGCTAAAGGACATATGCTAATTTTTCCCAAGTAATCCCAAATTAGTGTCAGACTTGTCATGAGGAAGTCTGAGGAACGGGTGAAGAGGTGACAGGACAATTGCGACAAGCTTGTCAACTAAACAATTGGGAAGGAAGGTTAATAAACTCTACTAAACATCGTTTTACAATGTATAGAATTATGACATGCATGCCCTTCTTATATCAACACTGACAGAATGTTGTTTTTTTGTTATAGATGTGTTTACATAATACCTTTTGAAGGTTAATGAGGGTTATTTTCATTAACTAACCTGACCTCTTCAAATTAGATAAAACTGTTTTCACTTTTTATATTCTTAGAGATATATTAATATTTTAAAGGTGGTTAAGTGAATTATAATCACATAATTTAAATATAATTACATATGCTATTTTGTATAATATACTGCTTGAATATCTTAAGTATCTTTTATTATATGACTAGTCTATTTAGGTTCTTATGTAATAAAGGAATATTCAAATTGGTCAAACTATTATAAAAAATTTGCTTTAACAGTTTTGAGTAAACAGAACATATGTATAATGATTAAAGTGATCCTTTTTATAGAACAATTGTATCCAAGTTCATAAACAACATTCTCTTTTAAGTAATTTCTTCAGCCAGCCCAGATTCCAACATGACAATGGATATAAAAAGCAAAGTAATGAATGATAAAGATGTTGTTTCTGGTGGGCTAAGTCCCCATGGTGTCATAAAGAGTCAGAAATGACTGAGTGGTTAACACTATGAAAATATAACTAATCTCAAAAATATACAAGCAACTCCTACAGCTCAATTCCAGAAAAATAAATGACCCAATCAAAAAATGGGCTAAAGAACTAAACAGACATTTCTCCAAAGAAGACATACAGATGGCTACCAAACACATGAAAAGATGATCAACATCACTCATTATCAGAGAAATGCAAATCAAAACCACAATGAGGTACCACTTCACGCCGCTCAGAATGGCTGAGATCCAAAAGTCTACAAGCAATAAATGCTGGAGAGGGTGTGGAGAAAAGGGAACCCTCTTACACTGTTGGTAGGAATGCAAACTAGTACAGCCACTATGGAGAACAGTGTGGGGATTCCTTAAAAAATTGGAAATAGAACTGCCATATGACCCAGCAATCCCACTGCTGGGCATGCACACTGAGGAAACCAGAACTGAAAGAGACATGTGTACCTCAATGTTCATTGCAGCACTGTTTATAATAGCCAGGACATGGAAGCAACCTAGATGTCCATCAGCAGATGAATGGATAAGAAAGCTGTGGTACATATACACAATGGAGTATTACTCAGCCATTAAAAAGAATACTTTGAATCATTTCTAATGAGGTGGATGAAACTGGAGCCGATTATACAGAGTGAAGTAAGCCAGAAAGAAAAACACCAATACAGTATACTAACGCATATATATGGAATTTAGAATGATGATAATGATAATCCTGTATGTGAGACAGCAAAAGAGACACAGATGTATAGAACAGTCTTTTGGACTCTGTGGGAGAGGGCAAGGGTGGGATGATTTTGGAGAATGGCACTGAAACATGTGTTATATCATATATGAAATGAGTTGCCAGTCCAGGTTCGATGCATGATACTGGATGCTTGGGGCTGGTGTACTGAGATGACCCAGAGGGACGGTATGGGGAGGGAGGAGGGAAGGGGGTTCAGGATGGGGAACATGTGTATAACTGTGGTGGATTCATGTTGATGTATGGCAAAACCAATACAATATTGTAAAGTAATTAACCTCCAATTAAAATAAATAAATTTATATTAAAAAAAAGACTGCTTGGGAAAAAAATAGAAAATAGACACTAAGCTTTATAGCCTAGAGAAATTATAAATTTCCAAATCATTTCTAATATTGTATTATCTCTTATTGTTAAAGCTCCATTAAATGTGTGTGTATGCAAATGTTATATAAAAATAGTCTACATAATGTAGTTTTAGAGGCATGTAACATAAAACTTCATCCTTATTTTATGGTACAATATTTGAAAAGACCTTCAGTAACAATCCTCCTTTGAAGTCCGAATACCTTTTTGTAAACCAAGTTATGGTTTATTTCTCTAAGAGCACTAACATGTTACATCCATTCTACAATATATAAACCTAAATAATAACTGTCATATAGATCTTTCTACATGTTGTGATATCTGGATCAAAGAGTGTGATTAGGTTATGATGGGGCAAAATGGACAAAGAAATATTCAGGCCTACATGTCCTTCTCATGGAAGGGAGATGAGGTAAAAATGTGTCTTCATACCAGAAAGAAATCAAATAAAATTTTTAAAAGCTGGAGAGAACTGTCACAATAAGAAGTTAGTCAAGTCAAGGTATTTACTGTTTTGTGTATGTGTTTATGTAACCAGTACAATAAAAAAAGAAAAAAAATATCTTGAAGGCCTATGATGGCACAATAATTACCCACTGCCATTAATACTGATCTAATTTTAGAAAAGAAAAAAAAATCTAAAGTTATAAAGGAGACTTCTTCTACAAGATAAAGCTTTTAAGCTTTTAAAATTTATTCTCATTACATCTCTTTCTGTCTATTGTGAAAACCAAAATAAGTAAATTTTTTTAATTAAATAAAATATATACTTAGATTGATCTATGCTTCAGATATGAATATTTCATGCTTTACATGTTCTTCAAAAATAATATGAAAACTGGCTTAATCTGTCCTTACTTTGGTATCTTCCTTTGTTGATATTAACGCATCTTACTGAAGCTAACTTAGATGCAATGTGGTGTATTTTCCTTTACCAAAATTTTTTCTTTCTTTTTTCTTTTTGTAAGAGAGGAGCAAGAAGTCCTAACCACTTGGCGGCTGAGAAATTCCCTCCCCAAATTCCCTTCAGGTCAATTCAGTTCAGTCGCTCAGTCGTGTCCGACTCTTTGTGACCCCATGAATCGCAGCACGCCAGGCCTCCCTGTCCATCACCAACTTCAGGAGTTCACTCAGACTCACGTCCATCAAGTCAGTGATGCCATCCAGCCATCTCATCCTCTGTCGTCCCCTTCTCCTCCTGCCCCCAATCCCTCCCAGCATCAGAATCTTTTCCAATGAGATAACTCTTCGCATTAGGTGGCCCAAGTATTGGAGTTTCAGCTTTAGCATCATTCCTTCCAAAGAAATCCCAGAGCTAATATCCTTCAGAATGGATTGGTTGGATCTCCTTGCAGTCCAAGGGACTCTCAAGAGTCTTCTCCAACACCACAGTTCAAAAGCATCAATTCTTTGGCGCTCAGCCTTCTTCACAGTCCATCTCTCACATCCATAAATGACCACAGGAAAAACCATAGCCTTGACTAGATGGACCTTCAGTTCAGTTCTGTCGCTCGGTCGTGTCCAACTCTTTGTGACCCCATGAATCACAGCACGCCAGGCCTCCCTGTCCATCACCAACTCCCGGAGTTCACTCAGACTCACGTCCATCGAGTCAGTGATGCCATCCAGCCATCTCATCCTCTGTCGTCCCCTTCTCCTACTGTCCCCAATCCCTCCCAGCATCAAAGTCTTTTCCACTGAGTGAACTCTTCGCATGAGATGGCCAAAGTACTGGAGCTTCAGGTTTAGCATCATTCCTTCCAAAGAAATCCCAGGGCTAATCTCCTTCAGAAGGGACTGGTGGGATGTTGCAGTCCAAGGGACTCTCAAGAGTCTTCTCCAACACCACAGTTCAAAAGCATCAATTCTTCGGTGCTCAGCCTTCTTCACAGCCCAACTCTCACATCCATACACGACCACAGGAAAAACCATAGCGTTGACTAGACAGACCTTAGTCAGCAAAGTAATATCTCTGCTTTTGAATATACTATCTAGGTTGGTCATAACTTTTCTTCCAAGGAGTAAGTGTCTTTTAATTTCATGGCTGCAATCACCATCTGCAGTGATTTTGGAGCCCCAAAAAATAAAGTCTGACACTGTTTCCACTGTTTCCCCATCTATTTCCCATGAAGTGATGGGACCAGATGCCATGATCTTCGTTTTCTGAATGTTGAGCTTTAAGCCAACTTTTCACTCTCCTCTTTCAATTTCATCAAGAGGCTTTTTAGCTCCTCTTCACTTTCTGCCATAAGGGTGGTGTCATCTGCATACCTGAGGTTATTGATATTTCTCCCAGAAATCTTGATTCCAGCTTGTGTTTCTTTCCAGTCCAGAGTTTCTCATGATGTACTCTGCATATAAGTTAAATAAGCAGGGTGACAATATACCGCCTTGACATACTCCTTTTCCTATTTGGAACCAGTCAGTTTTTCCATGTCCAGTTCTAACTGTTGCTTCCTGACCTGCATGCATATTTCTCAAGAGGCAGGTCAAGTGGTCTGCTATTCCCATCTCTTTCAGAATTTTCCACAGTTGATTGTGATCCACACAGTCAAAGGCTTTGGCATAGTCAATGAAGCAGAAATAGATGTTTTTCTGGAACTCTCTTGCTTTTTCCATGATCCAGCGGATGTTGGCAATTTGATCTCTGTTTCCTCTGCCTTTTCTAAAACCAGCTTGAACATTCAGGGAAGTTCACAGTTCACGTATTGCTGAAGCCTGGCTTGGAGAATTTTGAGCATTACTTTACTATCATGTGAGATGAGTGCAATTTTGCAGTAGTTTGAGCATTCTTTGGCATTGCCTTTCTTTGCGATTGGATTGAAAACTGACCTTTTCCAGTCCTGTGGCCACTGCTGAGTTTTCCAAATTTGCTGGCATATTGAGTGCAGCACTTTCACAGCATCATCTTTCAGGATTTGAAACAGCTCAACTGGAATTCCAGCCTTGACTTACTCCTTTTCCTATTTGAAACCAGTCTGTTGTTCCATGTCTAGTTCAAACTGTTGCTTCCTGACCTGCATACAGATATCTCAAGGAATGCAAACTCCATCTATGGAGCAAGGATCGTCTTGTTTAAAGAATAGTGTCTAGATATTATTTTCTGGTTTCAATAATTCCTTTCTCTTTTTCCCTTGGTTTTTGTTTTGGAGTCAGTCTTATATTAAACCATATATTCTAATATTTCTAAAGTTAGTGTCAGAAGAGTTTTTACTCAAGCACAAGTTACAAAAGGTCAGCAAACTTTTGTGTTTTCTAGTTTCCTTTATATTTTCTTTACATGCTGACATATATTGATAACAGAATTGATAATCTCACAAAACAGTGGAAGTTTTCATCTTTTCAGCTTGTGAAATATAGTTACGGAAAATATTGAGTTTATCTGTAATGAATTCTCTATCTTGCAACTTTATTTAGACAGGATTTACTAACAGTCTTGATCAGAATATTCAGCAGGGTGCTTGTTGATAATACTGATTCCAAGGTTCCATCTTCCTTTCTAGGTCAGGATCTCCGGAGGATTTGTAACAGGTGTGCCAGAAGACTCCTACAATCAGGACACTTTGGGAAACACTTGGGTAAGTGTTTCTTGGTCAAAATTTATCTTTTTGGTGTTAATATAAATATTTGTGTTTTCATAGAGAAGTATTACTTATTTTAGATTTTCAGGTATTAGACATATCATTTAATATTTTTCATGATTTGTTTACACCCTTCTGTTTTGCTATTGTCTCTTTTAACATTTGATACGTTTATTAACTGTAGTATGCTTAAACTACTTGAGATTCTAATTCTCTGTAGTGTTCTTTTTATAATTGTTATGTTTTCTAGTGTATATTAGATCCATCTTATGGTTTTACAAAGGTTTATTTTTCTCTAACTTGTATGCATTGTATGCATGTTTCATTTTTTATTTAAAAAACTGGAAATATTTAATATCATCTATAAAGCTCATAAATATCAGTAAGTTGATTTCTCACTCTTTTTAAGTATTATAGCATTGCTTTTTGGATTATGGACTTCATTATTGATGAACATCTCACTGTTTTCAAGTAGTTAACATTTTTAGTTTATATATTATTCATTTTTAACAGTGGCTTAAAATATCTCCTTAAAATTTTTTAATTGAGGGATTCTTTTATGTATCACTTGGAGCCCTGTGTTTATCATGTACATACATGATGTACATATAAGCATACATATATACACATATACATGCATATTTATCACACTATAGCATAGGTCACATATGTGTATGTGAATAAAATAATAGTGATAGTGGGTCTAGGAAATTAAATTGTATATGTAATGGAGTAGTACATGATGCTAAGTGTTACTATTTAAGATTTTATTTGGATTCTGATTATATACCATATTTATTCATTGCCTATATATTCTGCAAATAATATATGCTCTCATTTTGTTACTGCCATAAGTTAATACATTATCAACAATTTAGGGTTTATATATTTAATCTTTTATATTTGGTATATGGCATTACATAGAATAGTCTATGCTGAAAAATTAGATCCTCTCTTGTTATACTGTACTTATTTTTTTAATTCAGAATTCAACTTTTTCACTTGTGGTTGTTTTCCAGCAATTAATTATCTACTCTGATTTTCTTGAAATTATTAAGTGCTTCAAAAATAGTTGATTTATCTGTGGAAATATTTCTCACCACCATTCTGAATTTTGATGATACAAAATCTCCATGGGAGTGTGTATTAATAATATGCCTTTACATATCTTTAACTGATTAAGTATAGTCACTATAATGCTGATTATCTTATATGCTTTTTTCTTTACCAGTCATACAAAAAGCAAAAAAAAAAAAAAAAAAAATGAGTGTACACATGACCTGCAAAGAAATGAGTATACATGTGACTTGCAGTGTACATGAGCACCATATCCACTGCCATTGGGCCATGTGTATGTACATATATCTTCCTTTATCACAATATTCACTTTCATTTTGCAGTGGCAAATAGTTTCAGAGAAACTTCTGTAGCCAGCCCAAACAAACATTTGGCTTGTATCATACCAAACTAGGAATCTTTGGTTTTATTCTTGAGTATGCAATCTACTCTGTAAAACTAAGGCCTCTGTTAGCTTGCCTAAGATCAATAGCAATCATTTATTCGCTTTAACTCAGCCATATTGCAATGCAGTTAGCAGCCTTTGTTTATGTGTGTTGTAGTTTAACTATTACATGTTATTAGATTTATTAGGTATGGAATTTTATTGTCTTATTCTTGTCTGCAATTGTTTTCAGAATGTTCAAAAGATTCAGAATTATGTATTGTTTTACTTTGAAGGTGGTGTTTTGCCAAAAGCTTTCACTTTTGTTTCAGGTTCAAAGGATTAGTTAACAAAATAAGCCACTCATACACAAATAAATAATACCAATATTTATTAGAGAATTATGTAGCTTACTTTCAATATACTAGCATTAAAAGAGAAATAGAAACATCAGAGGATATATCACCAAAGTGAGTTTTGACCAATGTCCGACTCAAGCAGCACAGGGAAGCGCTGTGACACAGCACATCTGGAGTCCCAGTTGGGAAAACGTCCCAGGCTCTGTGGGTGAGACTTTAAAATTTGCAGTTGGGGTTCCTGCTTATAATCATTGGACACAGACTGATATCATCACCAATCTGTGAGCAGATCACAGCTCTGGTTTCATGCTAATGCTGTAGTTTTTGTCCTGTAAAACTTGGAATGTTGTTAAGACTAGGGCTTCAGTGGCTACACCCCCCTTCAGAGACTCAACAATCTCAAGATTTGTACCCTACCTTATCTATATGGTGCATTCACAATGGGCAGTCATTCACAATCACTCACAGTTAGGGCAGCGTCCTGGTAGGTTAGAAGCAAGGTCAGAAGCCTGCTCTGCTTTGTCTCTGAAGCCTAAAGAAGACTATTTAATTTCCCTAAGGGTGTCTGCTGCTGCTGCTGCTGCTAAATCGCATCAGTCATGTCCGACTCTGTGTGACCCTATAGACAGCAGCCCAACAGGCTCCTCTGTCCCTGGGATTCTCCAGGCAAGAATACTGGAGTGGGTTGCCATTTCCTTCTCTAGCATCCTTAATTACAAAATAGGAATTCTGACATGCCAATGTAATGAGGAGGAGGAGAAAAAGCTACTTGGTTTAAGATCTTGGACAAGAATTCAGGTTTATTAGCTCTGACATTCAAATCCAGTGACCAATTACTAACTCTCTCAGGATAATTCAATCAAAAGTTTTATCTTTCAAAAAAATATTCTGATACCTTTGATCAATGATTTAATTTTTTAAGTTCTAATAGATATTTTGGTCTCCAAGGTGTGCAATTCCCACTTTCAGTTCAGTTCAGTTCATTTCAGTTCAGTTGCTCAGTCGTGTCCGACTCTTTGCGACCCCATGAATCGCAGCACGCCAGGCCTCCCTGTCCATCACCAACTCCCAGAGTTCACTCAGACTCACGTCCATCAAGTCAGTGATGCCATCCAGCCATCTCATCCTCTGTCGCCCCCTTCTCCTCCTGCCCCCAATCCCTCCAAGCATCAGAGTCTTTTCCAATGAGTCAACTCTTCACGTGACGTGGCCAACGTACTGGAGTTTCAGCTTTGGCATCATTCCTTCCAAAGAAATCCCAGGGCTGATCTCCTTCAGAATGGACTGGTTGGATCTCCTTGCAGTCCAAGGGACTCTCAAGAGTCTTCTCCAACACCACAGTTCAAAAGCATCAATTCTTCAGTGCTCAGCCTTCTTCACAGTCCAACTCTCACATCCATACATGACTACTGGAAAAAACCATAGCCTTGACTAGATGGACCTTAGTCGGCAAAGTAATGTCTCTGCCTTTGAATATGCTATCTAGGTTGGTCATAACTTTTCTTCCAAGGAGTAAGTGTCTTTTAATTTCCTGGCTATAGTCACTATCTGCAGTGATTTTGGAGCCCAAAAAAATAAAGTCTGACACTGTTTCCACTGTTTCCCCATCTATTTCCCATGGAGTGATGGGACTGGATGCCATGATCTTCGTTTTCTAAATGTTTAGCTTTAAGCCAACTTTTTCACTGTTCTCTTTCACTTTCATCAAGAGGCTTTTTAGCTCCTCTTCACTTTCTGCCATAAGGGTGGTGTCATCTGCATATCTGAGATTATTTATTTTTCTTCTGGCAACCTTGATTCCAGCTTGTGTTTCTTCCAGTCCAGAATTTCCCACTTTAAAGCTCCCCAAATTCCATTCTATTATGTACACTTTAGCCCATAGGCCACGTCCCCATTTCCAGCAAGAAAGAGACATGGTTGTTAAGGGTAAGCCCATCCCTTTGCTAGTCAAGGAGCCTAGAATGAAGATAACTGGAGAATAACATTACACTGAACAGGAAACTATTTCTAGATAATTATGTGTCTAGTTCAGGTTGCTGAGATACGAGAAGTTTTCTAGGGAGATCTTGGATTCTTTATTTTCTATTTAGAGATTGTTGCTGCAAGAGAAAACTTTTTCTCTCGATAATGTCATGTTTATCTGAAAAGCTGCAATCATTTTACTGCTAGACTAAGACTGAGGATGCAAGGGAAAGTTGGGCGACAGAGCTGAGGTAGTGGAGGAAAAAAGAATTGAAGCCTTGACTGACTGAACATCAGCAGCCATCTCTTTAACATGTAGAATTTTTCAATTAAGTCTGCCAGTTAACCTTCTTTACTGTATTAGCCAGAGCAGTTTTCTGCTACATGCAACCCAAACCATACTAGATTAAATGTAAATGCATGTTCTTTAAAATGAAAAAATTGAGAATATTTTAAAGTCTACATTTTATTAAAAATATATCCTCCATATATATTGCCAGAGGCCTAGTCTTGAGAGGACAAAAATATATCATAATATGTAAGTGTTTTGACTCTTTGTTGAACTGTAAGAAGCATTAAAGTGAAGCAAGTTATTTAAAAAATGTTTTAAATCTTTCCTGGGGAAAAGAAAATGTCTAAATTATTAACTTGAAAATTTTCTAGTTCTAGTGTAAATATAGCCAATGTAACAGGAAGTTACTGAACATTTTTAAAAATCAGTCTAATTCCATATAATATCTCTTGCCAGAAAACTTTTTATACTTTTAGGTATTATCTATTTTAGACACTATTTTATGAAGGCAAAATATTGTTTTTTTCAGGTTATAAATGTTAGCTCAAAGCAGTTCTAACACTGTGGTGACTCTAAGCCCCAAGGCATAGTAGTTCTTCTTACTTCATTTTAATGTTAATGCCCATTTCCTGGGCAACCTGTGCCCATAAGCAAAGGTGAAAGGAACAGCAGTATGAAATTGACTTTATAGCTAAGTGACAAAGGAGCTGCAACTCAAGGGAGAGAGACAGTTTTAAATAAAAAATTAAGTGGTAAAAATTGTTAGTTGCAAGAAAAATTATATTTAGATAATGTCCATGGACAAATGTGTAAGGATATCATGTTATATTTAAGATATCTAATATTTTAAAATATAATATCTTAAATTTAATATCATATTTAAGGGCTTCCCTAGTGGTTCAGATGATAAATAATCCACCTGCAATGTGGGAGATCTGAGTTCAGTCCCTGGGTTGGGAAGATCCCCTGGAGGAGGGCATGGTAACCCATTCAGTATTCTTGCCTGAAGAATCCCCATGGGTAGAGTCCATGGGATTGCAAAGAGTCAGACATGACTGAGTGATTAAGCACAATGTCCATAGACAAACGTATAAGGATGATATATATATATATATATATATAATGTAAAAGTGAAAGTAGCTGGAATTCTCTAGGCCAGAATACTGTAGTGGGTAGCCTTTCCCTTCTCCAGGGGATCTTCCCAGCCCAGGGATCAAACCCAGGTCTCCCGCACTGTAGGCAGATTCTTTACCAGCTGAGACACAAGGGAAGCCTTATATATATGTATACATTCCAAATCCCTAAAACCTCCTTAGCTTTCCATTCAGTTCAGTTCAGTCGCTCAGTCGTGTCCGACTCTTTGCAACTCCATGGACTGCAGCACGCCAGGCCTCCCTATCCATTGCCAATTCCTAGAGTTTACCGAAACTCATGTCCACAGGAATAGTTGTCCTCTGGTTTGGGAGTCTCAGTCCCTCTCTCCCCCTCCTGTAGCCCATAGGGTTTTATTCTAGAATTGTGGACCCAGGCAGATAGACCCTTCACTTTTACAGCAGTTGAGGTTACTAGGACAACATGATATGGCCCTGTAGATTTCTCAGACAGCTGGCTTGGACTCCCATTTTCTTGCCAGGTCTTTACTAATACTTATTTCCCCAGCTCTACTTGGGGATTTTTCAAGTCTTCCTGTGGTCTAGGGAGGATCTGTTCTCTGTATCATCGGAATTCTCATTGAAACCTTCTCAGGTCAATTATGTTTTAGGAGTGTATTGGTGTCCTCATCAAAAAACAAATCAGAAGCTAAGACTGGACGTCCCTACATTATTTCATAAGGACTTAATAACAGTGGCTGTGTGGGGGCTGCCTGTACCATCATGAGGGCTATGGGTAGCATATGGATCCACTTATTATGTGTTTCTTGACATAGTTTGGCCAGAGATCTTTTAAGAGTCTGATTGACTCTCTGCGTTTCCTGAGGCTTCAGGCCACCAGGATGAGTGCAGGTGGTATTTGATTTCTAAGCATGCATCCAGGTTCTGGGATATTGTGGCTGTAAATGAGGGCCCATTGTTGCTCTGAAGTGATCAAGACAGCCCAAACCTAGGCACCATCTTCTTCAGCAGAGCTTTACAGACTTCTGTAGCTCTTTCTGTCCTAGTAGGGAATGCTTCAATCCATCCTGTGTCAATAAAGACTAGCAAATAAGAAAACCCTGGGTCTAAGAAAATCCTGGGTCTTTGGCATGGCTGTAAAATCCACCTGCCAGTCCTCTCCTGGGTATGATCCCTGATGTTGGACAGGCTTAATTAGAGGAGGCGGCAAGGTTCTGGTTTTTGGGTTATTTCTTAGACAAGTATCACAATTCTGTGTAATCTAACAACCTTAGCCAACTGGGAATGGTAGAGAATAGGCTTGAGCAAGGTTTCCAGATTATCTCTTCCAAAATGAGTACTTTTATGTAAGGAGATAGTAATTTTCCAAACCTGAGAGTCAGGGAGCATTATTTGGGCCTGATCAATCTGAAACATGCATGTGACCCAATTTCCTAGCCCTGCTCAGCATATTGGGAATGTTCCTCTAGGGTATAATCTGGAGTCAGGGTTTCCTTGGGGAAAAGGGGGCATATAGCAGTGTCAGGGGTAGCTTCCCTAGCAACTCATTTTGCCTCCTGATCAGCTTTTCTATTGCCCTGGGCCTCCTCTTCTTGCCCATTTTTGTGACCCTTACAGTGGATGACAGCTAATTTAGCAGGAAGTCTGACCGCCTCCAGGAGCCTGAGAATGAACTCTTTGTGTTTAATAGGAGAGCTTCGCGCACTGAGCATCCCTCTTTCCTTCCAAATTGCTGCATGGGCGTGCAGGATGAAGAAAGCATACTTAAGAGTCCATATACACATTAATCCTTTTTCCTTTCCCTAATTCCAAAGCTCTTGGCAGGGCAAAATGTTCAGCTTTCTGGGCTGAGATTCTGGGGGAAGAGTCCCACTTTCCCTAGTTTCTTCTAGACTCACTACAGCATATCCTGCTTTCCTCTTTCCTTTTTCTACAAAACTACTGCCATCTATGTACTATTCTTCCTCTGGGTCAGATAAAGGTGTCTTTGATATGATTTGCATGCATTGGTGATCTAAAGGGGAAGTAGGGAGATCTGGCCATAAGGTGGCTGGATTTAAAGTCGGACAGACCCTCAACTTTATTTCTGGAGTGTCAAGGAGGAGGGCTTGGTATTGGGTGATCCTTCCCCCTGTCAACCATCTATCCCTTTTAGTTTCCAAGACTGCTTGCACCTAGTGAGGCGTATACACTGGGGTGGCTGACCTAGGGTCAGCTTAGATGCCTCTTTATCCATAAGAGTGGTGGCTGCTACTGCCCGGAGGCAAGTGGGCCACCCTCTGGCCACCTCATCTAGTTGTTTTGAGAGGTATGCCATGGGTTGTAATACAGGCCCCATCATTTGCCCTAACACCCCAAGAGCAGTTTCTGTCCTTTCACAAACATAAAGCCTGAAAGGCCTTTCCAGGTTCAGGAGGCCTAAAGCTGGGGCTATAGTGATAGACTCTTTTAAGGCATTGAAGGCAACCTTGCAGGTCTCATCCCAGTCATGTGACTCTTCTTCTTTCCCTCTTAATTTTTCATATAGGGGTCAGGCCAGATTGCCATAATTAGGAATCCAGATCCTGCAAAACCCAGTCATTCCTAAAAATCTCCTAAGCTGTTTTTTTTTGTTGTTGTTGTTGTTGTTGGGGAGTACAGGGAATTTAAAATGAGGGATTTCCTCTGGGAGTCATGCATTCTTTTTCCTTTCATAATTATAAACCCAAGGTATTTCACTTGGGTTAAGCTAATCTGAGCTTCCTTGGGCAATACTCAATAACCCTTTTCATACAGAAAATTTAGAGTTTTAATAGTATCTATTTGAGAGCTGGTAAAATCTGGACTAGCTCTGAGAAATTTATTCACATACTGTATTAGATTATTGTTTGTTAAAGTTAATTCCCTTAGTTCTCTCCCCAAGGAAGTCCCAAATATACAAGGGCTGTCCCTGAACCCTGTGGTAAGTAAAGTCCAGCAAACTCGTATGGTCTCCCTTGTTTCCAGGTCCCGCCACTCAAAGGCAAAGAGTTTTGGGGGCATCAGGATGAAGAGGAATGAAAACCCAAGCATCATTAATGTCCAAGACTGAGAATTACTTAGTATTTCTTAGGACTTGAGATAGGAGGGTATATGGGTTTGGGACTATGGGGTAGATGGGAAACACAGTTTCATTAACAGCTCTGAGATTCTGGATGAATTGATAAGATCCATCTGGTCTTTTAACAGGCAAGATTGACGTATTGCAGGGAGACTCACAGGTGATTGTAAGTTCAGTTCAGTTCAGTTCAATTCAGTCACTCAGTCGTGTTCGACTCTTTGCGACCCCATGAATCACAGCATGCCAGGCTTCCCTGTTCATCACCAACTCTCGGAGGTCACTCAAACGCATGTCCATCAAGTCAGTGATACCATCCAGCATCTTATCCTCTGTCGTCCCCTTCTCCTCCTGCCCCCAATCCCTCTGAGCATCAGGGTCTTTCCCAATGTGTCAACTCTTCGCATGAGGTGGCCAAAGTATTGGAATTTCAGCTTTGGTGTCAGCCCTTCCACTGAACACCCAGGACTGATTTTTAGGATGGACTGGTTGGATCTCCTTGCAGTCCAAGGGACTCTCAAGAGTCTTCTCCAACACTACAGTTCAAAGGCATCAATTCTTCAGTGCTCAGCTTTCTTCACAGTCCAACTCTCACATCCATACATGACCACAGGAAAAACCATAGCCTTAACTAGACGGACATTTGTTGGCAAAGTAATATCTCTGCTTTTGAATATGCTGTCTAGGTTGGTCATAACTTTCCTTCCAAGGAGTAAGCGTCTTTTAATTTCATGGCTGCAATCATCATCTGCACTGATTTTGGAGGCCCACAAAATAAAGTCTGACACTGTTTCCACTGTTTCCCCACCTATTTCCCATGAAGAGAAGGGACCGGATGCCATGATGTTAGTTTTCTGAATGTTGAGTTTAGAACTCCACTATGTATTTGTTAGCTAATGGCCTAAGATCCTCCAGAGCTTCTGGTTTTAATGGATATTGCCTTTTCCAGGGGTAGGGAGCATTTGGCCTCAGAAGAATCTTCACTGGTGGAACATTTATGGCTAGACCAGGGCTTGAGACATCCCACTCCTAAGGATTGACCTCATCTAAGAAAGGGATGGATTCCTCCTTTTCTACATCTGACTGCAAATATTCAGACACTTGGCAAAGGAAATTATTGACATCTAGCTTTCCCCATCACTCTGGTCTGGAGGTGGCAAAGAACGTCTCTCCCTAGTAGGGGAGCAGGACAGCCAGGGATGTATAAGAAGCGGCGGCCTACTTGCCAATTGCCAACCTTACAATGGAGAAGCTTAGTAAAATTCAGTAAAATTTTGGCTTTGGGTTTTCCATCTACCCCCATCACCATTTTAGTCAGGGAGTCTAAATGTCTTAATTGGAAAAGAAGAACAGAGAAGGCAGCCCCCGTGTCTAAAAGAAAGTTCACATCCTTACCTTCTGTTTGTAGAGTCACCCAGCGGTCAAGAGGAGTGATCTGGATCTCACCATTCAAGGCGGTTTCTCAAGCTGCTGGGCACCATAAGTCCCGGTCGCCCAGGACTAACACAGAGGGAGCAAGTGTCGGGGTCTCAATATGCTTTCCGTTAGGGCGATGTGGACACTCCCTTTTCCAGTGCACATCCTCTCTGAAGTAGGCACACTGGGTGCATCTCAGCCGTGATGGTCTTTTAAGATACTTTTTGCTTCCTGGCTCTCCCCGGGACTCTGGCATAGTGGCAGGATGTATCAAGGCCAGGATTTTAGCCTGTTGTTGGGCCAAGGCCTGGGTCTGCCTCTTTATTCTCCCATCTTTTGGGGCTTCCTTTTGCTCCCCTTTTGCTTCTTCCTCCCGGTCCCTGTTCAAAAACATCCTATTTGCCTCCTCACCAGATCAGAGATTGGGGTCTCTGCTCCTTTTCCTAGGTTTTGTAATTTCTTCCTTATGCCTGGGTTATGAAGGAATGGGCTAACAGGACTCTTCCTTCCATACTTTTTAGATCTGCCTAGGGTAAAGTTTTTAAAGTTCTCTGTGAGTTTTGCCAAAAGAAGAGCTGGATTTTCATTCTCTCCTTGTGTAACCTCTTTTATCTTATTATAATTAATGACCATTTGGACACCCCAGATCATTCCCTGTAGTCAAGAAGTGAAGTGTCTTAAGGATTTCTTTTCTGCCCTTGTATTTGGATCCCAATCTGGCTCTATAGAGGGGATTGCCTCTTCCACAGAGGCCAGACTTTCATCCATCTGCTGTCTTTCATCAGCCACTTTTTTAGCCTTAGCTAGGATTCTAGCTTTTCCTTCATCATTACAACACCTGGTGAGGTTGACCATTATATCCCTCCAGGTGAGGGAGAAGTTAAGGCTAAGACTCTCAAAGTCATCCCTAAATTTTTGGGGGTTCTCAGAATATGAACCAAATTGCTCCCTATATTTGGTAATGTCTTGCATAGAAAAAGGAACATGAACCAGCATAGTTACCCCCTCCCCATCTGGTACCTCTCTTAGGGGGCAGATTTTGTCTGAGGATGACCTTTCCTTCTGTAGAGGACAAAGCTTACTTCCTGATAGCAACCCCATGGGGAAGGGACATATGGAGGAGGAGCAGAGGTGATTATAAGTGACTTCCCTTCAGATCCCATGACTTCCGGGTGTCTGAACTTCCTTTCCCTGTGACGTCTCTGCCAAAGTGGAGGGGGTCAGGAGAAGGTCAAGGGGATCTTCTGTTTCAGATCTTGCCAAAAGGACTTTGAAAGAGCATTTATCAAAGTCTTCAAGCTTATATTTTCTCTCTCTCTCTCTTTTTTTTTTTTTTTTTTTGGAATCCTGGTAGAGGGCCATAAAGGTCTGGACATAGGGAACTTCCTTATATTTGCCCTCACATTTACGGTATAGACTGAGCTGTAAAATGTTGAATCCAAGTGATCCTGACTGGGGTCATTTTTCCCCTCCTCCCAGGAAGTAAGTAGGCCAGTATCGAGTACAGTATTTGATAAGTATTTTTTTCTTTTTTAGCCCTTCCAGTTATTATCTCTCCCAGTGGGCCAGAAGACAACCCAGCAGGGTGTTTAAAGGGAAGCTAGGCTTATTTTCCATTTTAATGGTGGTGTAGTTTATATCTTGTTCCCAGGGGACCCGTACTGGGGTGGATGCCCCTATATCTGACTTTAGAGAGATTGTAAGCTCTCTCTCTGTCCCAAATTGCTTGACTGCATATGTGCCAAAGGAAATGTTCAGTAGCAAGCACAATCAATGGGGCTGAAGGACTGGTCCTGAAAGGTGAATTAATACCTAAGCATATGTCTAGGGTGTTAATTTTTACCCAAGACCAGGGGTGAGTATACAAAACCCCATCAATCACTTCCACGTGGAAGCACTCAGCCAAATGCTCAATTAAATGGCTGAATTTGTAGAAACAGGTCACCAGATGGAGGGCTTCTAATGCCCAATTATCTCCCCAAGAACAGAAAGCACAATTGATGGGGAGCAGAGAGTGTAGCCTCTCAGAAAATCTCTTACAAAGACCCAGAACTTCCAGTCCAAGTATTGACAGAGTGAATGGAAATACCTTGTGTCGTCAAAGAGAGAAAAAGGCCAGGTTGAGAGAGGAGTGGGAAGAGACAAGAGGTCTAAGAGTCAGGGAGAGAAAGAGAAAAAGGGGTGGCCTTACAGACATTTCCTGCCACCTGCAGATACCCAGGTATTACAGGACTTTCCCCCAGGCCTCCAGAGAAGGGAGGACTGGAACTCAGCCCTAGCAGAACCAAAATTCGAGTTCTCTGCCAAGAAGAGGTCTCCAGAGATCAGTCTCCAATCCTCAGCTCAGGCTGAGGCCCTTTGACCAGATTCCTGAATTGAGGACCGGGGGACAGGGAAGAATAGGATTAGATAGGTTAAAAAGAGGGGTGAGAAAAAAAGGGGTAAACCAAATCTCTTGTTCCTTACCCGGTTGGGGCACCCTGGCCAGAGACTAGGGAAAAAAGTGTCCCAGTTGTGGCATCTGGGTCAGATCCATCAGCAGACAAGCTGGTCTTGGAGTACCCCGAATGGTCTGGATGTCAGCCCCAATCAAAATGGGGGGTCCCTTCGTGGTTACCAGTTGTTGTCAGAAGGGGGCCCCCTCCAGGACCCCAAGAGTGGGGTCTTGTCTAACACTTGGAAAAGAATTGTCTGAGGAGAAACGTGCTGACAAAGCAAGAGACTTTATTGGAAGTAGGCACCAGGGAGGAGAGCAGCAGGGTAAGGTAACCCAGGAGAACTGCTCTGCCATGTGGCTCCCAGTCTCAGGTTTTATGGTGATGGGATAAGTTTCCAGGTTGTCTTTGGCCAATCATTCTGACTCAGAATTCTTCCTGGTGGCACACGGATTGCTCAGCCAAGATGGATGATAGTGACAGAGATTCTGGGAGATGGATGGATACAAAGTGTCTCCTTTTGACCTTTCCCAAACTCTTCCGGTTGGTGGTGGCTTATGAGTTCTGTATTCCTTGCCAGGAGCTCATGCAAATGGTTTCTACAGAGCCTGGCCAGGGTGGGCAGTTTCAGTCAGTGTGCTACCCCTAACATTTCTACTCATAGTAATGAGTTATGCTGTATAGAAATAGTTATTTATGACCATGAAATTCTTGATTTAAACTTACATGAAAAGATGCTCAACATCACTCATTATCAGAGAAATGCAATGAGGTACCATTTCATGCCAGTCAGAATGGCTATGATCCAAAAGTCTACAAGCAATAAATGCTGGAGATGGTGTGGAGAAAAGGGAACCCTCTTATACTGCTGGTGGGAATGCAAACTAGTACAGCCACTATGGACAACAGTGTGGAGATACCTTAAAAAATTGCAAATAGAACTGCCTTATGACCCAGCAATCCCACTGCTGGGCATACACACTGAGGAAGCCAGAACTGAAAGAGACATGTGTACCCCAATGTTCATCACAGCACTGTTTATAATAGCCAGGACATGGAAGCAACCTAGATGTCCATCAGCAGATGAATGGATAAGAAAGCTGTGGTACATATACACAATGGAGTATTACTCAGCCATTAAAAAGAATACATTTGAATCAGTTCTAATGAGGTGATGAAACTGGAGCTGATTATACAGAGTGAAGTAAGCCAGAAAGAAAAACACCAATACAGTACACTAATGCATATATATGGAATTTAGAAAGATGGTAATGATAACCCTGTATGTGAGACAGCAAAAGAGACACAGATGTATAGAACAGTCTTTTGTTCTCTGTAGGAGAGGGCAAGGGTGGAATGATTTGGGAGAATGGCATTGAAACATGTATAATATCATACATGAAATGATACACCAGTCCAGGTTCGATGCATGATACTGGATGCTTGGGGCTGGTGCACTGAGACAACCCAGAGGGATGGTAAGGGGATGGAGGAGGGAAGGGGGTTCAGGATGGGGAACATGTGTATACCTGTGGTGGATTCATGTTGATGCATGGCAAAACCAATACAATATTGTAATCAACCTCCAATTAAAATAAATAAATTTATATATAAAAAAACTTATAGTACCTGAATTTGATAAAAATGTGTTTAAAAATAAAATACATTGTCTTTTGCAGAAAGTTTAACACATTATACTCCACATTAAAATTATATTACAACTCAGAAAATAGATTCATCTTATTTTCCTATATATTTACAGTGCAGGTTAAGGAATAGTATAGCATTTAATATACAGAAAATGACTCCTGTTTAAATAAAAGAATTAAACATTTGCTTCACTTTTAATTAAAAAATGCCATTGATTTTCTTACATGTGTGTATACATATATATATAGAGAGAGGGAGGATTATCATATTAGTGTATCATAAATTTTAATGAATAATTTGGTGTTTTTCATCTAAAATTAGATAAACATTACAGATCTGCATGTCACTCACAGCTTCATGAAAATTCAGATAAAGAATTATCAGTATCCTTCATGGCAAATTGCAAGATTTCATTCTTTTATATGGTGAGTGATATTTTATTATATACATATACTGCATCATCTTTTAGCCATTCATCCATTTTTAACACAACATTGTTTAATGTTTTTTCACATATTTTACATCTGTTTTATGTATCCTTTAACTACTTATTATGAATATAGATGATTTTTACTACTTTTTCCCTTTAAACCTTCCTGCTAGCCTTATACATGGTTGATTTACAACCTTTAGCATATCTTTGCCATTGAGATTTTCCCTCTCGTCATTTTCATGTTTCTAGTCACGGCCTTTTCTGCTTAGAGAATTCCTTTTATCATTTCCTCTAAAGCTGGTGTTGTCATGCTTGAGTCTTTTAGTTTTCACTTGTCTGTAAGAGTTTGTTTTCTAATTCAAATCTGAATGAAAGCTTTGCTGGGTAGCATATTCTAGGTTGTATGTTTTTCCTTCCTTTCTTCACTTTAAATATAATGATACCACTCCCTTCTGTAGAATTTCTCCTGCAAAGTCAATCTATGGGTGTTCCTCTGCATGCTTTTCCCTTGCCACTTTAAATGCCCTCTTTAAATTTTTGCCATTTTTAACTATAGTGTGAACATGTTTGGGTTGATTTGGTTTGGGACTCTTTGTTTTCTGGAACTAGGTGTTTGTTTCCTTTCCCAGTTTAGGAAATTTTTTCAGTTATTATAGCTTCAAATACGTTCTAAGACCCATAGAATGGCACTGATAGTACAGTAAGTCCCCTATACATGAATGAATTCTGTTCTAATTTAAGTCCAACAAAGTTAGCCTGGGTACCCAACTAATCCAATCAGCTATATAGTACTGTGCTATAGTAGGTTTATAATACTTTTCACACAAATAATACATTAAAAAACATGAAAAATAAAACATTCTTACAGTACACTATCTTGTAGTACAATAGCTGGCATACAGGGCCTGGCATTGTTATGCCCAAGTCGCGAAATCTCCCAATGACCACCAGGGAGCCGGTATCCAATGCAAAAGCAAGGGAGTTTTTATTACCAAGCTCGAGCTGGGCCTCCCACCCTTACCGACGCAGCAGCTAAGGAGAGGAGCCCCGAACTCTGGGTTACATTGCTTATATAGGGTATTCTTGCACGAAAAATTAAAAAAAAAAAAAAAAAAAAAAAAAACGGGAGTTTCCAGGTTGGGAGACGTCTAATTGGTTACCTTCTGTGGAAGGGTAAGGTGTTGGGTTCTGATTGGTTTTCATTTCCTGGGCTGGCCACGGGTTCTGACTGATTCCCATTTCCTAGGCTTAATTCGAATTTCCTGGGCCAGTCATAAGTCCTGAACGTAAAGTCAGGAGATCCTGATCTGGGATTTGATTGGCTCCAGGTGGTGAGGTGAGGTCAGGGGATTTCCAAAAACTCTTTCCTCAGAACTCTAAAATGGAGTCTTTTTTAACAAAATGGGGTGGCTTAGGTTCTTCAGCATAAAGTGAACAGGTAAGAAGAGTTCTTACCTGACTGGAGGGGAGAGAGGAGGTGGGAATGGTAAAGCTGAAGGATCATCATCTACAGGAGATGGAGGACAAGCTGCAATTTCATTCATGCCTGACATTGATAGAATGCACATTCATATCTTTGAAAGTTTGCAACTTGAAGACTCGTGCATAGGAGATGGACTGCACACTTCACATTGTCTCAGAGTGGGTTTTGGATATGTGAGAATTTGCAAGTGTCCTTGAAGACCTGAGTCCCCATTTCCTGCTGTCCTCTAGTGTTCCCATACATGACCACAGGTGACCTTCAAAGCCAAGTATTCTAGGGGTGCATCCTTTTGGTCCAAGACCCTTGGGCTGAGGAGCTCAAAATGGGGACTGGCTCATTTGCTCCTCGATGAGAACTTTTTTTTTTTAATACTTTATTAAAGTATTAAAATTGTGGGTATCTTCCCATTTCTGTGTCACCTACCTGAGGATGTGGATCTCGAACACCAGATCTCTGCTCCTCCTCCCTGTTTCATTGTACTTCCTTTTTTAGTTCCAGAAAATCTTTTCTATTAGTCTTCATGTTGTTCGCATAGTTAGTTGCTCTATAAATCATTGGAATTTTAGAGTGTCCATGGGAGCAGGAGGTGAGCTTAGGGTCTTCCCATTTTGCTAGCTTGGCCACACTTAATCTTAAATAATTTGCTATAAACTATCTTTGGCCATCTAATATATGAGTGATTAGAGAATCAAAAGAAGGCAGCTGGAGCGAAATCTACTTGCTTGTACCCAAATGGCTGCATCAAAGCCATGAGAAGTTGTATCTTTTTTCTGTAGCATCTATCCAGTCAGTGAGCACTCCCACTGGGCACAAGGGCTAAGTATAAGAATAGTTAAGGCAGCCCAGCATTTCTGATGTATGCATGGACCCCATGGGGCAGTTGTGTTCTGAGGATGATGCTTCCTGCCCCACCTACTGTAAGCTTTACTATTGTCCAGCCTGGTATTTAAAGGTGCTTAAAGCCTTTATGATTCTCCCATTCAGTTAACATAGAAACTCATTTTCTTTTGTCCGATTTACTGTGGTATTTTTAGGAATGGTCTCCCTTATCTGTGTTGATGGATTTCAATTATACCTTAATTATTACTAAGATTATGTCTATGACTGTACTACTTTGAATGTGCCTGAGTTTGCTTTGAATGTGCCTAATCTTGTATGATCATTACTAAGATTTAATGCTATTTTGAAAATGTATTATTATTATATCTCACCATTTAAACTTATATATAATTTTAAATTTCTATATACCCCCTTGTTCTCCCCACTCTGAGATTTAAACACTCTGCCCCTTTGTTGCTCCCTATGACCTTCTCTCTCACTCACATTGTCTTTCCCACCTAACCCCTTTTCCTTAGTTCTGTCTCTCTCTTTCCCCTTATTTTTCCTTAGGTAAGCCCTTGTAGAGTTAGCTAGTTTGTGAAATCTTTGCTGATCTAACAAAGTGTCATTTTCTTTAAAAAGTATGTATATTAATGCATATATATGGAATTTAGAAAGATGGTAACAATGACCCTATATGCGAGACAGTAAAAGAGACACAGATGTAAAGAACAAACTTTTGGACTCTGTGGGAGAAGGCGAGGGTGGGATGATTTGAGAGAATAGCATTGAAACATCTATATTATCATTTGTGAAATCAGTCACCTGTCCAGGTTTGACGCATGAGACAGGGCGCTCAGAGCTTGTGCACTGGGATGACCCTGAGGGATGGGAAGTGGGAGGGGGATTCAGGATGGGGAACACTTGTACACCCGTGGTGGATTCATGTATGTATGGGAAAAACCACTACACTATTGTATATTGTAAAGTAATTAGCCTCCAATTAATTTTTTTTAATAAAGTATAGGTCCATTATATGACCAAGCCACTAGTTCTTAGGTATTTAACCAAGAAATTTGAAAGTGTATGTCCATACAAAAACTCATATAAATTTTCATAATACCTGTTTTCTATCAGAAAGTAGAAATGCCTATGTGTTTGTTGGTATGTGAATGAATAAACAAACTGTGATATATATCCATATCATGAGATATACTACTCAGCAATAAAAAGCAATGAAATCTTGATACAGACTATGACATGGGACATGGATGATTCTCAAAATCATTATGCTGAAGGAAATACGTAAGATACTCTTTCTGTTTACATAAATCCTAGAATATGAAAACTAGTATAACAAAAAGAAGGTCAGTTGTCTGTGGGAATAGAATGAGGAGCAGGGCAGGAGGGAGGGGTTATAAATGGAACAAGGACATATTTGAGCATGGGACATATGCTAATAAGCCTTGATATAATTATATATACATGAAGCCATCATCACAGTCAAGAGTATATACTTGAAACATAGATTATATCACTGAAACTATAAAGAAATCTCTAGTTATAGTAGATTATATCAGTGAAACTATAAAGAAAGAAGTCTCTAATTATAGTAGATTCAAAACAAATTCTTAAAGAAATAGGATGAATTTTGCTTAACTGCGTTGGTACTGTAGCACTGCTGCTGCTAAGTCCCTTCAGCCGTGTCCGACTCTGTGCGACCCCATAGACGGCAGCCCACTAGGCTTCCCCGTCCCTGGGATTCTCCAGGCAAGAGTACTGGAGTGGGGTGCCATTGCCTTCTCTGACTATAGCACTAGCTCACAGTAACCAAGTGAAAAGAGTAAAGAAGAGCATTAGAACATAGAGAAAAGAAAAGTGGGAGATTACAGGACAAATGTGAGCTGTAAGAGAAAGAAACGTGGTTTTTGAAGTGGGTTTGAAATGAATTTTTATTAAAAATGTAAGGACCTAGTCTACATTTTCATATGACCTTCAGTGTTCTTTGAAAATCTTGCAGAGGAAAATTAAAAAGAGTTCTTTATAATATAATGACTTTCTTAATGAAAATGTGTTTGCCCATGATTCAAATTCTTTATAGTTTTTTTCTACTTCGTTGATTTTCTCCTTGCTAACTGCTATCAATTCATTTTGGTCTGCAGTTAAAACTTTATCAAATGGTAGTGGCATAGCCATTTAATAATAATAAAAAAGTACCAACTTAAAAAATGAGTTACAGTTTTACAAGTGTAAAGTATGAAATTACTTATATCTGAAAATAATTTAATAGAAGTAGATTAGAAAGGAAGTCATTAATACATGCCAAATACCTGACTTTGTTGCCTATGGAACACTGCATTCCACAGAGGTGATTCATTATAAATACTATATCATTTAATATATTCTTTAATATGTTAAATCTGATTCAAAATAAGATTTTCAAATCATAAAAAATGTTTTTAATATTATTTCATGTTAAAGTGAAATTTATATTTAATATAGAGAAATTTTGTAGAAAAACTGTTTGAATTTGGGCTCCACATCTTTGTGTTCAAACACTGACTATGTTACTCTGCCAAATTAGACTTGGGCAGTTTACTTAATTCTTCTGTTGAACATATTTTATTGAACTATAGAGAATTTACAATGTGGTGTTAGTTTCTGGTATACAGCAAAGGGACTCATTTCATATATATTCTTTTTCATTATGGTATACTATAGGATATTAAACATATTTCCATGTGCTATACAGTAGGACCTTGTTTATTTTATATATATTAGTTTACATCTGCTAATTCCAAACTCCTAATTTTCCCTCATCTCCATCGCCTTTCCCATTTGATAACCATACGTTTGTTTTCTGTTTTTTGTGTTTTTTTGTGTGTGAACCTTTTTGTTTCATAAGTTTATTTGTGTCATATTTTAGATCCCACATATATGTGATATTATATAGTATTTGTCTTTCTGACTTACTTCACTTAGTGTGTGAACCTCTAGGTACATCAATGGTGGTGCAAATATCATTATTCCATTCTTTTTTAAGGGTTAAATAGTATTCCACTGTGTTTTGAATCCTCTTTGTCCATTCATCTGTTGATGGACATTTAGGTAGACATTTACACATTTTTTGCCATGTCTTGGTGACTGTAAATAATGCTGCTGTGAACAATGGAGTGCATCTGTCTTTTCAAATTAAAGTTTTCTCCAAATATATACCCAAGAGTGGGACTGCTAGAATATATGACAACTCTATTTTTAGATTTTAAGTAATCTATTTCTGCTTTATTGACTATGCCAAAGCTTTTGACTGTGTGGATCACAATAAACTGTGGAAAATTCTGAGAGAGATGGGAATACCAGACCACCTCACCTGCCTCTTGAGAAATCTGCATGCAGGTCAGGAAGCAACAGTTAGAACTGGACATGGAACAACAGACTGGTTCCAAATAGGAAAAGGAGTGCGTCAAGGCTGTATATTGTCACCCTGCTTATTTAACTTATATGCAGAGTACATCATGAGAAATGCTGGACTAGAAGAAACACAAGCTGGAATCAAGATTGCTGGGAGATATACCAATAACCTCAGATATGCAGATGACACCACTCTTATGGCAGAAAGTGAAGAGGAACTAAACAGCCTCTTGATGAAAGTGAAAGAGGAATGCGAAAAAGTTGGCTTAAAGCTCAACATTCAGAAAACGAAGATCATGGCAACTGGTCCCATCACTTCATGGGAAATAGATGGGGAAACAGTGGAAACAGTGTTGGACTTTATTTTTTGGGGCTCCAAAATCACTGCAGATGGTGACTGCAGCCATGAAATTAAAAGACGCTTACTCCTTGGAAGAAAAGTTATGATCAACCTAGATAGCATATTCAAAAGCAGAGACATTACTTTGCCGACTAAGGTTCTTCTAGTAAAGGCTATGGTTTTCCCGGGGGTCATGTATGGGTGTGAGAGTTGGACTGTGAAGAAGGCTGAGCGCCGAAGAATTGATGCTTTTGAACTGTGGTGTTGGAGAAGACTCTTGAGAGTTTCTTGGACTGCAAGGAGATCCAACCAGTCCATTCTGAAGGAGATTAGCCCTGGGATTTCTTTGGAAGGAATAATGCTGAAGCTGAAACTCCAGTACTTTGGCCACCTCTTGGGAAGAGTTGACTCATTGGAAAAGACTCTGATGCTGGGAGGGTTTGGGGGCAGGAGGAGAAGGGGACGACACAGGCTGAGATGGCTGGATGGCATCACGGACTCGATGGACTTGAGTCTGAGTGAACTCTGCGAGTTAGTGATGGACAGGAAGGCCTGGCATGCTGTGATTCATGGGGTCGCAAAGAGTCGGACATGACTGAGCGACTGAACTGAACTGAACTGAATCTTCATACCACTTTCCATAGTAGCTGTACTAATTTACATTGCCATCAGCAGTGTAGGAGGGTTTCCTTTTCTCCACACTCTTTCCAGCATTTATTAGTCATAGACTTCTAATAATGTCCATTCTGTTGTGAGGTGGTACCTCATCGTAATTTTGATTTGCATTTCCCTAATAATTAGTGCTTGAGCATCTTTTCACGTGCCTATTGGCCACCTTCTTCATAAAAATGCCTCCCCATTTTTGATTGAGCTATTTGTACATTTTGGAGATTAATTCCTTATCAGTTTCATTGTTTGCAAACATTTTTTCCCCATGCGTTACCTTTTTCTATATGCTTATGGTGTCCTTTGCTATGCAAAAGCTTTTAAGTTTAATTAGGTCCCATTTGTTTATTGTTGCTTTGATGTCCATTGCCTTGGGAGACTGACCTAAGCAAACATTGGTACTATATTTCAGAGAATGTTTTATCTATATTATCTTTTAGGAGTTTTATGGTGCCATGTCATATTTTTAAGTCTTTAAGCCATTTTGAGTTTACCGTTTTTCTAGATTCCATGTATGTGTTAATATATGATATTCATTTTTCTCTTTCTGACTTATTTCCCTCTGTATGACAGACTGTGTCCATCTACATCTCTACAAATGACTCAATTTCATTCATTTTTATGGCTGAGTAAACAGCTCACGAAACTACCCCCCCAAAAAAAAACCCATCAAAAAATGGACAGAAAAACTATATCAACATTTCTCCAAAGAAGACATACAGATGGCCAAAAAGCATATGAAAATGATGCTCAGCATTAATAATTATCAGAGAAATGCAGATCAGAACTACAGTGTGTCACCTCACATGGTCAGAATGGCCATCATCAAAAAAAAAAAAAAAATCCACAAGTAATAAATGCTAGAAAGGGTGTGGAGTAAAAAGAGCCCTCCCATACTGTTGGTGGGAATGTAGATTGATATAGCCTGTATGGAGATTTCTTAAGCTAGAAATAGAACTACCAAATGACCCAGCGATCCAACTACTGGGCATATATCCTGAGAAAAATATAATTCAAAAAGACTCATACACTCCAGTGTTCATTGCAGCACTATTTACAATAGCCAGACATGGAAGCAACCTAAAAGTTCATCAACAGATGAATGGATAAAGACTGTCTTTTAAGATCACATTTTTAAACTGCCACTTGATTTACAAGTTTAGGTTATGAGTCAGCTGTAATTGTTTTATTTTTTTTAATTTTATTTTTTACTTTTTAAATTTTAAAATCTTTAATTCTTACATGCGTTCCCAAACATGAACCCCCCTCCCACCTCCCTCCCCACAACATCTCTCTGGGTCATCCCCATGCACCAGCCCCAAGCATGCTGCACCCTGTGTCAGACATGGACTGGCGATTCAATTCTTACATGATAGTATACATGTTAGAATTCCCATTCTCCCAAATCATCCCACCCTCTCCCTCTCCCTCTGAGTCCAAAAGTCCATTATACACATCTGTGTCTTTTTTCCTGTCTTGCCTACAGGGTCGTCATTGCCATCTTCCTAAATTCCATATATATGTGTTAGTATACTGTATTGGTGTTTTTCTTTCTGGCTTACTTCACTCTGTATAATTGGCTCCAGTTTCATCCATCTCATCAGAACTGATTCAAATGAATTCTTTTCAACGGCTGAGTAATACTCCATTGTGTATATGTACCACAGCTTTCTTATCCATTCATCTGCTGATGGACATCTAGGTTGTTTCCATGTCCTGGCTATTATAAACAGTGCTGCGATGAACATTGGGGTACATGTGTCTCTTTCAATTCTGGTTTCCTCGGTGTGTATGCCCAGCAGTGGGATTGCTGGGTCATAAGGTAGTTCTATTTGCAATTTTTTAAGGAATCTCCACACTGTTCTCCATAGTGGCTGTACTAGTTTGCATTCCCACCAACAGTGTAGGAGGGTTCCCTTTTCTCCACACCCTCTCCAGCATTTATTGCTTGCAGATTTTTGGATTGCAGCCATTCTGACTGGTGTGAAGTGGTACCTCATTGTGGTTTTGATTTGCATTTCTCTAATAATGAGTGATGTTGAGCATCTTTTCATGTGTTTGTTAGCCATCCGTATGTCTTCTTTGGAGAAATGTCTATTTAGTTCTTTGGCCCATTTTTTGATTGGGTCGTTTATTTTTCTGGAATTGAGCTGCATAAGTTGCTTGTATATTTTTGAGATTAGTTGTTTGTCAGTTGCTTCATTTGCTATTATTTTCTCCCATTCAGAAGGCTGTCTTTTATTTGTACGGAAATACAAAAAACCTCGAATAGCCAAAGCAATCTTGAGAAAGAAGAATGGAACTGGAGGAATCAACTTGCCTGACTTCAGGCTCTACTACAAAGCCACAGTCATCAAGACAGTATGGTACTGGCACAAAGATAGACATATAGATCAATGGAACAAAATAGAAAGCCCAGAGATAAATGCACACACATATGGACACCTTATCTTTGACAAAGGAGGCAAGAATATACAATGGAGTAAAGACAATCTCTTTAACAAGTGGTGCTGGGAAAACTGGTCAACCACTTGTAAAAGAATGAAACTAGATCACTTTCTAACACCGTACACAAAAATAAACTCAAAATGGATTAAAGATCTAAATGTAAGGTCAGAAACTATAAAACTCCTAGAGGAGAACATAGGCAAAACACTCTCAGACATAAATCACAGCAGGATCCTCTATGATCCACCTCCCAGAATTCTGGAAATAAAAGCAAAAATAAACAAATGGGATCTAATTAAAATTAAAAGCTTCTGCACAACAAAGGAAAATATAAGCAAGGTGAAAAGACAGTCTTCTGAATGTAATTGTTTTAAAGTATCCTTTAATGCCCAATATATTCATTTAACATTTTGGTATGTATTGAATTCCTCTTACCTTTTACCTACCTACTCATTTCACTGATGCTCTCCATTCCTTCTGTAAAACAAAGTGACAGTCACAACTCACAGGATACTTAGTAGGCTGTACTTTAATATTTACTAACCTTACATATCTGCTTCTACCAAGTATCATTATGTTTACTTCCAAACTTATTTGTGCCACTTATACTTATGACTGAAGTATCTAACTAAAGTGTTCAAATATGACTGTAAAGAGGGAAAAGGTTTTGCATTGAGACAAATGGTTTGGAAAAGCTACTTGAAAATACACACTCTTGCATTAGGCATGAACATGACAATTATAACTGGTAGCAAGGCTCTTTTAAAAAATCATTCCCCACTTACATTTTACTTCCATTAATGAACCAAATAAAGGTTCTTATCTACCTTATCAAACAATAAGTTTATTTTTAAATTCCCCTTTAAGTTTTTTGGTTAGCCACCTACATCAATACAGCTGTATTGAAACCCTTTTGCACTTGGCTTTCCAGACATGACCCTCCCCTGCTTCTTCTTTTGCCTCACTGGCTTCTCCACACAGTCTCAGTGCTTGTACTATCAATCCTTTGCTGGGTCTGTCTCCATCTCTGACTCTCCTTCCAAGCCCAAACTTGTCATATCAAACTCTGATCTGATATCTTTATTTGTATATATTAATATGCATCTTCAATTTGAAATGATCTCTTCTCCTTGTTCACCTTCTGCTTTTGGCACCCTGGTCTTTTAGAACTTCCTTAAACTATTTTTTTTTCTTCATTTCACTAACTTTGTGGCAATTTGTTATAACAGCAATAGAATATAAATTCACTAATGACAGTCAATACTGTTGTAACAGTTTTTATTTTTTTCATTGTCAGAGTTATGACTATAACTATATTTGAAAACTAATTGTTTTATATTGTTTACAATATCTTAACATTTCATAGATACACATCAAGTGTTTATAGATATTACCCTAGACTGTATTTGTGCCCACCCAGTGAAAAGTGATATGAAAGTGAAAGGTGCTCAGTAGTGTTCAAACCCTTGATCCCCAAGGACTCTACAGTCCATGGAACTCTCCAGGCCAGAATACTGGAGTGGGTAGCTTTTCCCTTACCCAGGGGATACTCCCAACACAGGGATGGAATCCAGGTCTCCTGCGTTACAGGCAGATTCTTTACCAGCTGAGCCACCAGGGAAGCCCAAGAATAGTGGAGTGGATAGCCTGTTTCTTCTCCAGTGGATCTTCACAACTCAGGAATCTAACCAAGGTCTCCTTCATTGCAGGTGGATTCCTTACCAACTGAGCTATGAACATGATGTCAGTTTAGTTTTTCAGTTTTATTAAGAGATACAATTTGAGTAGTAATTGTTAAATATAAAATCAATGATGATAGAGTCAAGATTATGATAAATGAACAAACAGTGGACATACAACATGACATGGTGGCTCACAGGAGGAAAATTCCACTTTCTGAGGAGAATGGGTAGAGGTTTTTTTTTTTTGTTTGTTTGTTTTTTTAAAGGAGGGAGCCTTTAGGAAAGTTATGACAGATGAGTGACATCTAAAAAGGAAGAAACACATAGGCTAAACATTATAGGTAATGGGAACAGGAGAGAACTAGAAATGTAGACTGAGTGATAATAACATTCTCTTTTGATATTTATTCCAGAAATGAATAAAGAAGCAACACCTCGGCATAAGCAGCTCATGAGGTTCAGTTCTCAGGCAATATGCTGTGATTTAATTGACTTTGGAAGGTGGTCCACCGAGGTATGCTGGTAAACATGAAAGGCTGCCAAAAACAATTTCACAATTCTTTTAAAATGACTGTCATATGATATTAAGATATACATGCATTGAAAATTTAGTTGAATCTTTACTGAATGAACTAGAAGAAAAATAACGTTGGTTACCGATGATGACTTATTCTTATGTCTGCAGTCTTTTGAGTGTTCCAAGCCAGATTTTTGAAGCCTATAGCTTTAGAAAATGAAACAGAATAGTAATAAGAATCAAACACAGTGTAACAAATGATCTTAAAATAATGTGCATTGGAAATATTAGAAAATCCAAATTTTCTTTTACAAATGAATATTTCTCTGTGTGTGTTTGCTGTTAGCCAAAGAGTGCTTTCTGTGGGAAATCAGAGGTAACATGTGACTTGTAACTGGAAGTTTAGAACACAACCATCTGTCCACTAATAACTCCTTTTGTTCACAGAACTAAAAAGCTATTCATCAAGACTATTGCCATATAGCCATAAGTTTTACCTGTAAAACTTTTATCTAAGCTTCAAGAACTTTTTCTTCTCACATAACCCATACCAGCTTTCAGTTTTTATATTCAAGTAGCAGGCTGTGTTTTCATAGATTTTGTTATAAGAAATATAATTCTAGTATTTCTGCTTCACTAATTTTCTACCACTATAAACATGCAATGTCCATATATTTATTTTATTTATGTATCATTTAAATATTTTCATTATCTCCTTCTAGTAGTGAAGGTATATAATCTAGTCTTCACGAGTGGTTTTTGAAGTAATACCAGCTCTTTAAAATATAGGGAGAATTCATCTGTAGAAGGAATAATAATCATAATGCCAGGCTTTAGTATGAGGACGGCAAAATGTTTTAATTAAAAACATTAATTTCACATTTCCAGTGCTTTAGTTTTGTTTCTCCTCCCATGTTTGAATATATGCAAATATGAAAGAATTAAGCTGATTTAAATGTTCATTACTACTATGCAGAACTGAAGAAATATAACCTCTAGGTAGTCTTAGAGCATCACACTGTGCAGATACAATCCAGTAAGAATCATGCATTTCAAAGAGTAATTGGGTCTACACTGCCTTTTCTCCAGGACAGAATTCTCCATGATTATTAATTAAAGCATTATCTTGGAAAAGGTATAGCTCTCCTGTGTAATCACCAGTGGGGGGAAAAAAAGAGTGAAATAGTAAATGATTCAGAGACTTAATAGGCATGTATTTTCAGTGTCACATATAATTCAGGGTTTTGTGCAGCCCATTTTAGCAGCTACTGTCTCATAATGCATTAAAGGATGCTATTTAACATGATTATTTCTGAGAAGTGTGAGACTGACTGATACTTTATAGAAATCTTTTTATAACCCAGAAACTAAGACATAATTAACACAGAAACTGAGTTTAACAAATATGAAAAATTCTGCTTGAATTGGATACTATCCCTTCTACAGTGAATCTTTCCAACCCAGGTATTGAACCAGGGTTTCCTACATTGCAAGTGGATTCTTTACCAGCTGAGCTACCAGGGAACCCCAGAAGGGATACACTGAGTATTTAAAATGCCATTTATCTTAGCACAAGGAAAACTATGATCAATAAGGAAGCTTTGTAACTGAATGTCCTAGATAAACTTATTTACAATAATTCCATGGGGAATATACTGAAGAAAATGTTGACAATATTATGAACTATTGATGAATATGGTATATAGTTTTTTTGTTGTTATTTTAGCCTCAAAAATGAACTTAAGTGACTCTGGACTAAAAGATTCTCCCTACCTATCTCTATGACTACATGATTAATGACTGAGGTTGGTGACCATTTTTCATCTAAGTAGACAGCAACAAAAAATGTGGTCCCCAGAAAATGTTTGAATTTCAAGAATATTTAGAGACAGAAATAGATTGGCTCTAAGGAAGGGACTAGTGGTTCACTTATTGCACAGCATAATACTTAGAAAGCATTGTAGGGTAGTTATCTCAGTATCAATAGCAATTGTAAATTTTAAAAAAAACTGTAGTGGATATACCCAGTGGCTATATCAAAATGGGCATAGATCTATCAATTTTCAAATTTCATATAGCAATTTTATCACTATTATTATGAATTCTATTATTCCAAATTCAGAATTTCCATTCTAATCTTTTGTTTTAAAATGCAATGCATTCTTAAATCTACTTTTAATTTTTCTCTTTTTAGACATCTGGTCTCAAGCACAACTTATGCACACTCCTGCATAAGTTAAAAACATTAGTGACAGAAAATTATGCGAAAATTATTTTCTTCAGTGGCAGAACACAAAAGTAGTAAAGGTAATTTCCCAATTTCTCTAATCTCCTGTACTACTCAAAATAGAAAAAACTTAAAGATACATAAAGACAATTAGATTTTTACCCATGTGACAGTTTTGCTCATTTCTTTCCAGAAACACACTGCTAATACGATAAAGTTTCCAGTGAAACACACTTTTTTCCTGTACTATATATTTCTCTCATTTCCCCAAATTGTAACAAGAGTAGCAATAGATTTAGCTCTCAAATGCATATTCTAACACAGAACTATATCCCCAATAATGTAAGCAATGTTTTGTATCTTCTAAGATGCAGTAAGCATAGCACCTATAATAAGTTGTATACATGATCATAAATTTAGTAATATCCTGGAAAAATATCTTATAGACTAATGATTTAAAAAGAACAGTTGATAATATAAAACATGTTAGCACAGTGGACATGAACATTGAATTAGCCCCAAAATTCACTTAAATAAATACTACATTAACTAAAATGGAGATCATTATGCCATTTACACATGAAATGTTATTTTAAATATCAAATGTGCACTAAAAGATTAGAAGTGAAAAAAATACATTAGAGTCTGATTTAGTTTCTTCAATTAAATTTTGTTTAGGATTTATCTCTACAGTAATTTAATACTTTAATTAAATCTATAACTATTTTCGTTTCTAAAAGATATACTTCATTGTGTAATATATAACTAAATCACTAATGAAGACTTTTCATCTCCATCAATAGTAATATGGTAATAATGTAAACACCGTTTCTAAATGACTTAATTCTGTGATTGCACTTAAACTTTGGAGAGATAAAATTGAATAAAACCCAAATCCCTGTCTTTGTAGAGTTTTGTGTGAGAGTCAAAATACACAGTATATTCTATACTTTCTACTAGTTACAGCATCGGGATGGATGGTTGTATTCATCCCTGCTTGTTTCACAGTGACAGAATGGTAACAGCTAGAAACTTGGGTTATATTGTAAGCACGAAGATATAGTAAGAGCAAACAGAGCAGATGGAAGCCATTAGGCAACCAACATTTAATTTCAAATGGATAGACTACACATTTTTAAGATTGGATGTGTGTGAATAGTTCTTTTAATGCATGCAATTACATACCAGGTCAGTGGTATTACTAATGCCAATACATTTAGTGATGATAATAACTACTGTCTATTGACAATATGTGATCTTACTTTTCAAAGATTCAAATGTATTAACCCATTTATTGTTGCCTTATAACTCCATAATTCAGGTACTTTTCTTAACTGCATTATACAAATAAGCAAACTGAAGCTTCAAGAAGTTGATAACTTACCCAAAGTTACACAACACATCAGACACTACAGGAGTCATACTCTGACAGTCCAGCCCCAGAGCCTGAGGTCCAGAGGTCTTTGTTATACCATCTCACATGTGTATGTATCAAAATGTTATATATGCACAGATATGTATAAACTTTAACTTCCTTGTGTACATACCATTATTAATCATAGTATACATTCATTCCTTCTGGAAATGCACACTGTTTTTCTACATGCCATGCATTATTATAGATGCTGAGAATAAAATGATAGAAAGATTGCTAGCAAAAAACTTATTCTGCCAGTTATAAAATAGTAAGAAAGACTTTATGCAAGAGATCAGGCTCAACTCCAAATATAGCGAAGGCAGTTGGAGATTTATAGACAACTATAGTGAGAAAGTCAGTGAATGAAAAATTACTAAGAGGAGATAGCAGGGGTAGGGGGACATCTACAAAACCAACTTAGAACTCTTGGAGAAAGTGGGTTAGGGTGATCAGATAGTGAGATGGGGAGTAGCTAAACTGAGCAGTATTCTTACCACAACTGGAGGCGGCAGGGGAAAGCAAGTTCCAGGGATGAGGCTGAGACAACAAGAGGGTACAAGAAAGCTTCAATTTTAGATTCATTAAAATCCCTTTTCCGGTATAAATACTGTATTTCAAATTATTCTCTCCTATAGGATTCATTCAATGTTCTTCCAACAACCAAAATAAAAAATAGTAAAGATGCCTAAAACCAACTCTCACTGTTCAGTAAGAAATAAAATCGAAGGAACATTGTTATTCAAACACTAGCTTTTGGAAATGAGAAGAATACCTTCCTATTTACTTCAAGGGATCTCTGACTGTTGAATATATTTAAAATGATATACTGAAAATTAAAATAAATTTAAAGATAATGTGAAAATATAACCATGGAATTGATTAAATGCAGAGGACAAGTGTGTATATACCAAGGTGTATATATATACGCAAAGAAGAATATATAAATTATAACAAGTTCAGAATATTATAAACTTGAGTTTGTTTTTCAAATGATATTGGATTATTCATGAAACCTGCAAATTTTGTATTTGACTTAGAAATTATATAATTAAGTATTGATTTACTATATACTTTCACAGCCTCTACCTTCTTACAAGAGTCAGTATGAATTATGTGTCAAATGATGACAATTTATAAATAAATGCATCTATACTATATAAGGATTTCCCTGGTGGCTCAGACGGTAAAGCGTCTGGCTGCATTGCGGGAGACCCGTGTTCAAATCCCTGGGTCAGGAAGATCTCCTGGAGAAAGAAATGGCAACCCACTCCAGTACTCTTCCTCCAGTACCCTTGGAAAATCCCATGGATGGAGGAGCCTGGTGGGCTACAGTTCATTGGGTCACAAAGAGTTGGACATGACTGAGCGACTTCACTTCACACTATATAAACTAATCAGCTAAGAGATAACTGATTTTATTTTTCTCAGCGTTATAAGTCATACTTCAATTTTAGGTGTATCTATTGGTAAACCACTCCAGTATTTTTCTGTGGAGAACTCCATGGATGGAGTAACCTGACGGGCTACAGTCCATAGAGTTGCACAGAGTTGGACTTAGTGACAGAACAACAATAATACTGGATATGAAACCAGGTTGGTTCCAACTTTTAAATTAAAAAGTGTAATATGGGCAACCAGATTTGAAATAATTAGTTTTACCATTAATGACAGGAAATAATGCAACATTCTTTTTTTTTTTTTTAATGCCAGACAGTTTTGCAGGAGAAAGTATAAATAAAGCCTGGAAAAAGTACTTCTAACTTCTGCTGATGTTATATTTAACATGTTCTGTAATTTAGCACCAATTATCAATTATATAGGTTGACAATATTGATATTGCTTACCTACAGATTTATTAAATGAGAACATCAGTACAGAACAGTTCAGTCACTCAGTCGTGTCCAACTCTTTGCAACCCCATGGAGCACAGCACACCAGGCCTCCTTGTCCATCACCAACACCCCAAGTTTACCCAAACTCATGTCTATTGAGTTAGTGATGCCATCCAACCATCTCATCCTCTGTCGTCCCCTTCTCCTCCTGCCTTCAATTCTTCCCAGTGTCAGGGTATTTTCAAATGAGTCTGCTCTTCGCATGAGGTGGCCAAAGTATTGGAGTTTCAGTTTCAACATCAGTCCTTCCAATGAATATTCAGGGCTGATCTCCTTTAGGATGGACTGGTTGGATCTCCTTGCAGTCCAAGGGACTCTCAAGAGTCTTCCCCAACCACAGTTCAAAAGCATCAATTCTTTGGCACTTAGCTTTCCTTATAATCCAACACTTGCATCCATACATGACTACCGGAAAAACCATAGAGTTGACTAGACAGACCTTTGTTGGCAAAGTAATGTCTCTGCTTTTTAATATGCTGTCTAGGTTGGTCATTAACTTTCCTTCCAAGGAGTAAGCATCTTTTAATTTCATGGCTGTGGTCACCATCTGCAGTGATTTTGGAGCCCCCCAAAATAAAGTCAGCCACTGTTTCCCCATCTATTTCCCATGAAGTGATGGGACCAGATGCCATGATCTTCGTTTTCTGAATGTTGAGCTTTAAGCCAACTTTTTCACTCTCCTCATTCACTTTCAGCAAGAGGCTCTTTAATTCCTCTTCACTTTCTGCCATAAGGGTGGTATCATCTGCATATCTGAGGTTATTGATATTTCTTCTGGCAATCTTGATTTCAGCTTGTGCTTCATCTAGCCCAGCATTTCTCATGATGTATTCTGCATATAAGTTAAATAAGCAGGGTGTCAATATACAGCCTTGTATGGAAATAAAAATTTATTTTCTCTCTGAAAACTCATACATTAAAATTCTTTGAATTTGGAGCTATTTTGTTGAATTGTCATATACTTTGGAAATGTAACCCACTCCAGTATTCTTGCCTGGAGAATCCCATGGATGGAGAAGCCTGGTAGGCTACAGTCCATGGGATCACAAAGAGTCGGACACGACTGAGTGACTTCACTTCACTTATACCTTTAGAAGATTAATTTTTAGAAGTAAAGAGTAATGATTGCAGATGATTGTTGAAATATGGCATCACATTCTATTCTGGATAATAATGTAAAAATTAGTATCTTGATCTTGCTGAATTTTCTTAAATCTTTTCTTCACATCAATATACCTCTCTGAGAAGTATTTCCCAAAGGTGGTTTAAAATCAAACAGAAGTGATTCAGATATTATATTAGTTGCTAGGACTTTTATAACCAAACCCTGTTGGTTAAACTACAGAAACTTAAGCTCTGGAGTCTAGAAGTCCAATATTAATGCTCTGGCTAATTACATTTTCATGAGAATACTTCTTGATTTGTAGCCACCTTCTTGCTATGTCTTCATATGTCCTTTTCTTGGTTCATGTGCAGAGTGAGTGAGAGTATGCAAAACTTTGATATCTCTACTTCTAAGGATATTATTCCTGTCATATCAGGCCTCTCCCCCTTTTCATCTCTTTTACACTTATTTCCTTAGAGGCACCACCTCCATATATAACCACATCAGACATTAGGGCTTCAATATACAGAATTAAGCATTTTAGAGGGACAAAGTCAGGAAGTAACAATATGTATTATCTTGTCATGTCAAGCTGTCAACCAAATTTACAATGGATAATAGTGACATATTTAACATTTAAATACTGACATATGTGGTACTAGGTGGCTTAAACCCTATACATCATTTCTCAATATCTAAATTTGAGACTAGTAAAAATAAGCGTATACATGACTTATGACTTCAACATTACTAGGAGACAGACTACCCCAAAACTTAACTGTATGGGGAGAAATGACCCTAAATTCCATCTGAGCTCTTGCTCTTACTATACGGTGGGTGGAGAAGGGGAGCCTTAACAGGCTCAGTTGTTTTTTTTTAGAGAGAGTGTTGGGGTTAAAGAATAAATTCAAAAGGACAGGAAAAACTACCTCCAGAAAAAACAACGTTCAGGACTAAATGTCAAATAATAACACTGTGACTTGGTCAGTTCAGTTCAGTTCAGTCACTCAGTCGTGTCCGACTCCTTGAGACCCCATGAATCGCAGCACGCCAGGCCTCCCTGTCCATCACCAACTCCTAGAGTTCACTCAGACTCACGTCCATCGAGTCAGTGATGCCATCCAGCCATCTCAGCCTGTGTTGTCCCCTTCTCCTCCTGACCCCAATACCTCCCAGAATCAGAATCTTTTCCAATGAGTCAACTCTTCACATGAGGTGGCTCAAGTACTGGAGTTTCAGCTTTAGCATCATTCCTTCCAAAGAAATCCCAGGGCTGATCTCCTTCAGAATGGATTGGTTGGATCTCCTTGCAGTCCAAGGGACTCTCAAGAGTCTTCTCCAACACCACAGTTCAAAAGCATCAATTCTTCAGTGCTCAGCTTTCTTCACAGTCCAACTCTCACACCCATACATGACCCCTGGGAAAACCATAGCCTTGAGTAGATGGACCTTAGTCGGCAAAGTAATGTCTCTGCTTTTGAATATGCTATCTAGCTTGGTCATAACTTTCCTTCCAAGGAGTAAGGGTCTTTTAATTTCATGGTTGCAATCATCATCTGCAGTGATTTTGGAGTCCCCCGAAAATAAAATCTGCCACTGTTTCCACTGTTTCCCCATCTATTTCCCATGAAGTGATGGGACCAGATGCCATGATCTTCATTTTCTGAATGTTGAGTTTTATGCCAACTTTTTCACTCTCCTCTGTCACTTTCATCAAGAGGCTTTTTAGTTCCTCTTCACTTTCGGCCATAAGAGTGGTGTCATCTGCATATCTGAGGTTATTGATATTTCTCCCGGCAATCTTGATTCCAGCTTGTGCTTCTTCCAGTCCAGTGTTTCTCATGATGTACTCTGCATATAAGTGAAATAAGCAGGGTGACAATATACAGCATTGACGTACTCCTTTTCTTATTTGGAACCAGTCTATTGTTCCATGTCCAGTTCTAACTGTTGCTTCCTGGCCTGCATACAGATTTCTCAAGAAGCAGGTCAGGTGGTCTTGTATTCCCATCTCTTTCAGAATTTTCCACAGTTTATTGTGATCCACACAGTCAAAGTCTTTGGCATAGTCAATAAAGCAGAAATAGATGTTTTTCTGGAACTCTCTTGCTTTTTCCATGATCCAGCAGATGTTGGCAATTTGATCTCTGGTTCCTCTGCTTTTTCTAAAACCAGCTTGAACGTCAGGGAGTTCACGGTTCACGTATTGCTGAAGCCTGGCTTGGAGAATTTTGAGCATTACTTTACTAGCAGGTGAGATGAGTGCAATTGTGCGGTAGTTTGAGCATTCTTTGGCATTGCCTTTCTTTGGGATTGGAATGAAAACTGACCTTTTCCAGTCCTGTGGCCACTGCTGAGTTTTCCAAATGTGCTGTTCTACTGAGTGCAGCACTTTCACAGCATCATCTTTCAGGATTTGAAATAGCTCTACTGGAATTTCATCACCTCTACTAGCTTTGTTCATAGTGATGCTTTCTAAGGCCCACTTGTGACTTGGTAGTACAGGAAAGACACTTGCTAGTGCACTGGAATGAAGGTGGCAGCCTAATAGAAACATTGATTCTGGGGATAAAAACACAGATAGAAAAGGAATGGCAATGAAGGATAAAGGGAATGTACACATCCTGCAGAAATACAAAGGAAAAAGAAACGCACAGGCCAAGCCACTCTCTCACCACCACCTACCACTAACTTTATTTAATAAAGCAATTGTTCCTCATTACAGAGATGCAAAAGGCATTCGAATATTAAAGTCTGTTCCCCAAAGGCACAGCAATAGGAAAAAAATATTACACACTAACTTAAGAGAATAGAAATGCATAACAGTTCAATAAATGCATATCATAACATTTCAGTTGATGAAAACAAAACAACAGATTTTAAACCTAAATACAAAAAGGAACAAACCAGAATGGATCTAGTTTTGATCAAACTCAGAGAAAAAGACTGAAGGAAAAACCCATCTTACAAAAAAAAAAAAAAATTAAAAGAATAGACTTAATAATATACCTGAGAAAATGAAAGAAAATGAGGAAACTGATAATATGGTACCCAAAGTGTCCACAAAGGCATATAATATAGGGAGTTAATATTGACTCAATTTCACTTTCAATAGACAGCATGTACAGTATTGAAATTATCTTTTCCTTGTGCTATGTTTATCTGAATTAATTTGATAAAATGTATTTTCATGTGTATCATATCCAATAATAAAAGGCTGGGATTTTAATGTCTTCTTTAATTTTTCTAAGTATTATTTTTTATCTTATAAAGTATCAATTGACATGACACTGGGGGAACATATTAATAGTCATTACCACATATTGAGAACCGATCTAGTCTATATTACTTAAAATATATATATAAAACATCACTACAGGTTTCATAAGTCTATTCAAAGCTACATATAAAATATTAGAGTAGTATATGTATACATATAATGTATATGATATAAAGAGATTATATGGCCGCATGCTATTCTTCAGCTATGTAGTGGCCATACATACAAAATAACATCTTTGTAATACAAGTCAACTTGTTCCTTCTTTTAAGTACATATGTGATGAAAGGGAAGGATTTCTGTATATATGCATTATGACTAAAATGATTAAAGTTAATAGCAAATAAATAAAACTTGAATGGACTCCTGTACTGACCACTGATGATATTTTCATTAAATATAAAGTGAGCTTATCTGTCTACATTCAAGATAACAGAAAAAATTATGCTAAAATTCTATAATCCTAAACTTGTATTTTAAGAACTCCTTGAAATTGATCCAAATCCTTAGTCAATAGTATTTTTTTTTTTAAATTCAAAGACAGATGCACCCACCGGTTCATAGCAGCACTATTTTCAATAGCCAGAACATGGAAGCAGTCTAAATGTTTATTATCAGATGCATGGTTAAAGAAGATGTGGTGTATATACATAATCAGATACTAGTCAGCCCTAAGAAAGAATGAAATTTTGCCATCTGTAACAATATGGATGGACTTACAGATTATCATACTAAGTGAAGTCAGACAGAAAGACAAATACTATATGATATCACTTGTATGTGGAATCTAAAGTAGGGTACAAACAAATTTATTTACAAGCCATAAACAGACTCACTTTAAAAATAAACTTACAGTTACTAAAGGGGGAAAGTGGGAGGGTAGGATAAATTAAGAGTCTGGGATTAACAGATACACACTGCTATATATGAAACAGATAAGGAGCAAGGGCTACAATGTAGCCCAGGCAACACCCCTCAGTATTCTATAAAAACCTATATGGGGAAAGAATGGAGATATGTATAACCGATTCCCTTTGCTGTACCCCTTGAACAACACTGTAATAAAACATGGCAAATCAATTGTATTCCAATATAAAAGTTAAATTAAAAAAAATGTTATTAGCCACACTTGGCAGTTCTTTTTTCCTCTCTGAAACAAAGTACATTTTCTTTTCATCTTCAAATTGTAAGACTATATCTCCTTCTTTTTATTGGTGTGATAATTATAATTGCTTGTACACTTGGGGTTAAGCCTTTTCTTCTCAATTCTGAAATTCTGTTACTTTACCTCCTTCACCCTGGTTTTTACCTGTTTAAGGCATCTCATACCTCAAATCCTTATCTAACACAGAGAAGTAGAAAAGGCACGGAAGCATGGTGGGATGAAAAGGTGTTTAAAGTTACAGAGAGAGTGGGCACACACAGAATTTCTTTGGCAAGAGGGGGAAAAAAGGTTGTGAGCTGTGACTATTCAGAGGTGAGGTGCTTATTCAATTGTACATATAAGACAATTTAAGCCTTATAAGTGTGGCAATATTTAACAACTGTTTTTCTTACATCAAGTAATCTGACATTAAGAAAGTCTAACAGTGGATTTTCCTGGTGGTTCAGTGGTTAGGACTTGGTGCTTTCTCAGCCACAGCTCAGGCTCAACCCTTGGTCTGGGAACTAAGATTCCACTAGCCACAGGGCATGATCAAAAAAAAAAAAAAAAATTTAACAGTACCTAAATTATGCATGCTATCTAGGAGAAGCTTTGCCATACATTCCCACCTCCCTCCTCAAAGGCTTTCAGAAGTATAATTAACTGATAAATTACGTATTTTACTGGAAAGCCACAAACCCTATAGAAAAAATAATAGCCAGAGCAGGGAAATAAGGTCAAGAGCTTGCCTAGGTTGTTTGTACAGAGCAAGAGTAACAGCAAGTCTAGAACCAGGTGAGTGAATGAAGGAGAGGATCCAGAGCAGGTCAGAGAGTTTGCTTAAACTGAAAATACGAAACCTGCAGGCCACGGTATGGACTTTGGCTTTTAGTCTTAGTGAAAAGGAGACTCATGGCAAAGTTTAAGCAGAGGGATAACAAACTCAAACTGGTATTTTCAAACAGTCACCCTATTCTTTTGAGGGAAAACCTGTGAGAGATCAGGTGTAGCAGCAGAAATATCTATTAGGAAGCTGTAACAGTAAACCTGATTAGAGCAGACTTGGGGTGATAACAGAAGAGGTAGTATATAGGGTTGCCATTTCCTTCTCCAATGCATGAAAGTGAAAAGTGCAAGTGAAGTCGCTCAGTCATGTCTGACCCTCAGCGACCCCATGGACTGCAGCCTATCAGGCTCCTCCGTCCATGGGAGTTTCCAGGCAAGAGTACTGGAGTGGGTTGCCATTGCCTTCTCCATACAGGGATTAGATAATTAAAATAGTTTGAAGTTGGGCAAGGGGATTTCTGATGGGTGAGTGGCATGAAAAAGAGTGTCAAAGACGGCTACAGGTGCCTGTGACACTGGGAAATTGTGGATCCGACTGAAATGAGTAAGATGGCATGTGGATTATGTTGTGGGGAGAAACCACAGATTTAATGATGAAATGATAAATCTGAAGGCTTGTTTCACATCCTAGAAGAGATGTCAGGCACTCAGCCTGATATGAGTATGTAGTTCCAGAGACAACAGTGTAATAGATCCTTTCTTTTTTTTTTTTTTTCACTAAACCAATAGAACAAAAGTCTTATGATGGTTTCAGTTTTCATCAGAGTATCTTCAAATATGTACTCTAGCCATTTAAATTTGTGAAAGAATTATCCATTCCTAACATTTTTTCTGTAATTTTTTTCTATTGAGTTGTCTTAAATTCTATGAATTTTCAATGCTCAAAGTCTATTAACTCTTTATTGACCATATATAAATGTGTCTTTGTTACTGATTATTGACTTGAGATCTTACACTGTTCACTTACATAGCAAATAACTGGTCGCAGGTGTTAGTTTCTGCAAAAATATCCAAGTCAATAATGTGTTTAAAGACAAACCTTCCAGACTGATATTTTTAATAGACCACATCAAGGGATGCATGAGGAAAAGACATAGGAGTTTCTGAAGGAATTGCATCTTTCTATTAACTGTTAAAATATAAAGTATATACCAGACTCAGAAATATTGTTCAGCTATACAGATAAGTTAGGTTTACATGATGAACATGAATTCTGGAGATGAACTGCCCAGATTTACAACCCAGCTCTGCTAAGTGCATGAAAGTGAAAGTTGCTCAGTCCTGTCCAACTCTTTGAGACCCCATGGACTATGTATGTAGTCCATGGAATTCTCCAGGCCAGAGTACTAGAGTGGGTAGCCTTCCCCTTCTACAGGGGATCTTCCCAACCCAGGTATCACACCTAGGTCTCCCGCATTGGAGGTGATTTCTTTACTAGCTAAGCCATAAGGGAAGCTCAAGAATACTGGAGTGGTAGCCCATCCCTTCTCCAGGGGATCTTCCCAACCCAGGAATCAAACTGGTGTCTCCTGCATTGCAGGCAGATTCTTTACCAACTGAGCCATCAGGGAAGCTAAGTGCATGGTGTTAGGCAAATTTACTTTTCCTTTCTTTCTTGACTCAATTTTATCATTTGTTTGGATTGCTTTGTTAAAAATGTATTTGCTTGATACATAGGAGGGAGGGAGTGCAATGAGACTGCTTTCAGGTTGAGTGGATATTACAGGTAATCCTTGAGCAAGTCTGGGACTAAAAACAGCAATCTTCCACACAGTCAAAAATCTGTGTGTAACTTTACACTCAATCCCTAGTATCCGCATCTGCAGATTCAACCAACCATTGATCATGTAGAGAGGTAGTACACATTTACTGAAAAAATTCAACATATAAAGTAGACCCACACAATTCAATCCCATATGGTTTAAGCTCAGGTGTACTACATTATTTCCTCCACCTACCTTTATATTTCATTTTGCTTTGCAGTGATAATGTTATTCTTTCAGAATTAAATAAATTGTTATTCTTTTAGAATTAAAGAACTTGTAACACTTTTACTTTTGTGTGTCATAAGTAATTTATAGTGCTATATTCTCTTTTTATGTTTTATTATATTTATAAAATACATATTTATTCAAATAATTTAAAATTTGATGTATACCTGAATTCAGTTCAGTTCATCTCAGTTACTCAGTTGTGTCTAACTCTTTGCAACCCCATGAATCACAGAACACCAGGCCTCCCTGTCCATCACCAACTCCCGGAGTTCACTCAGATTCAGGTCCATCGAGTCGGATGCCATCCAGCCATCTCACCCTCTCTCGACCCATTCTCTTCCTGCCCCTAATCCCTCCCAGCAGCAGAGTCTTTTCCAATGAGTCAACTCTTCACATGAGGTGGCCAGAGTATTGGAGTTTCAGCCTCAGCATCAGTCCTTCCAATCAACACCCAGGACTGGTCTCCTTTAGGATGGACTGGTTGGATCTCCTTGCAGTCCAAGGGACTCTCAAGAGTCTTTCCAACACCACAGTACAAAAGTATCAATTCTTCAGTGCTCAGCTTTATTCACAGTCCAACTCTCACATGCATACATGACCAATGGAAAAACTATAGCCTTGACTAGATGGACCTTTGTTAGCAAAGTAATATCTCTGCTTTTGAATATACTGTCTAGGTTGCTCATAACTTTCCTTCCAAGGAGTAAGCGTCTTTTAATTTCATGGCTGCAATCACCATCTGCAGTGGTTTTAGAGCTCCCCAAAAATAAAGTCTGCCACTGTTTCCACTGTTTCCCCATCTATTTCCCATGAAGTGATGGGACCAGATGCCATGATCTTCATTTTCTGAATGTTGAGCTTTAAGCCAACTTTTTCACTCTCCTCATTCACTTTCATCAAGAGGCTCTTTAGTTCCTCTTCACTTTCTGCCATAAGAGTGGTTTCATCTGCAGATCTGAGGTTATTGATATTTCTCCTTGCAATCTTGATTCCAGCTTGTGTTTCTTCCAGTCCAGCGTTTCTCATGATGTACTCTGCATAGAAGTTAAATAAGTAGGGTGACAATATACAGCCTCGACGTACTCCTTTTCCTATACATATTTACTCAAATAATTTAAAATTTGATGTATACCTGAATTATTCCCTTGGTTTATTGAAGTACTTCACTGAAAATATTTGTTATAACGTATCAGGGTCAGATAGAGTTTTTGGATTATTCATTTAACATTCCTTCTGAGGATGCAGAGTATAATCAGTGCTTTCAGGTGTCATAGCTAGGTAAACTGCTAAGATGTGGATTCCTAATTCTACCAGTAAAAGGTATGTGCTGGCTTAATGTCTTGGTCAGAAGTGGGCATGAGCATGCTAAAGTCATTGGCTGCCAGCAATCTTTACTGACCTGAGCCTCAATCCCTAGCATTGAGGGTTTTTAATGTGGAATTTTAATGCCTCAATTTGATTTTTTAAAATTAAAGTGTTCCCTTTTCAACCATGACATTTTTCCTATACAAAAATAAGCCTTTGGGAATGTCATTCAGGCTAGCCTAAATTAGATTATATGTCTCCAACAAATAATGGTATCACTTGTCTTTCTATATCTGCTTCAGTTTGACACTTACATTTACCAACTTCACCTAAAGCCAGTTGAAAACTTTTTTTCCCTGTGTGAGACACAGACTAACCTTCTGTCTATGGAAATTAACATTTTACTGAAGTATTATTTTATTTAGATTTTTGGAGAAATGTCTCAGTCTTTCATCACCTTATTAGATTTTAGTCATTTCAGGTAGATTTATTCAAGCGTATAAAAAGTATTATATGCTAAAAAATACTGTTATCAGTACATTTTGCAAGATGAAAAATATGACACCTGTTATCCTCAGGTAATGTAATTCACAAAAATAATGTATTAATTCCTTAGCTTATGGCATCCATAGAACACTCAACTGGAATTGATGTTCCCTCTAGGCTAATAATTTTATGAAATTTATAAAGGTTTAAATCATTTAAAAATAAAACCTTTTATATAAGGAGGAGGAATAGATGTGTTTGCAATCCTTCAGCAGACAAGTAAATCTGGTTTGTGACATTTAAAAAGACCCAAGAGACTCTACAACCATTGACTTTTTTTTCAACAATTATTTCTATTAAATTAGAATATTCTAACTTATAATTGTATGCCATAATAATGCTGGAAAGTGTTTGAAAAGTGATAAATTATATGTCTGTAAACTGAATATGAATACAGAGATGATGGAGCAGTTTCTTATTGAAGATTACTTTCAGCATCTTAGAAGCTAAATTAACAAGTCTATTACTCTTGAGTTGAAACTGCATTTTTCATTCTTAGAGTCAGTGGCAAATGGATTCTCATCATATATTTTTAATTGAACTCTGTAATTTATTTCTTCATACATATTGAAACATTTGAAAGTTGATTAAAACAACCATAACCATGACTTTATCTTTCTGATGGAATAAAACAAATCATTAAATATTGGAACCCATATTTTGAATTCTTAGTACTTGAGCTATTTACACAACAATTATGCTTTAAGGAGTTATGTTATTCTTAATTAAATCTTCTAAAAACATACTTTAGTCCCCAAATTTTAAGTTTAGGATATTCAAACCCTGCTTATATCTCTGAAATATGATACCTAAGTAAGCACACATAATCATAGAAATGTACTTGTGTTATCAATGTCAACAAAAC